>NW_027554724.1:0-51746 GCF_964188315.1 Podarcis muralis
CCACGCCAACCTGCAGAAACATTTCAACTGAAGAATTTTGCTGACTCTAAACATATTGTCTGGTTTCTACTAAGGACTTTCTCAAAGCATCTTCTGCACTTAAGATGTAATCCAAAGTTTGGAAATTTCCCCTCTCCCCTCCCACCGGCCACCCCAGTTGCTATGTAAATAACATTTATTATAACCATATTTTTATCCCAATATGTATTTGTATTGGATTTGGAACTGGTGTTTATGGATGAAATCATTGTCATTGCTTTTCCTATATGAAATGGATTCTTGGCATTTTTTTAATTGTTATTCTGTTATATATTCCTTCAAGTCCATTTGCGAATCACTACCCATGAAATATATCAAAGTGATTTCACAGTATAAAAATCAGCAATGAAATCAATTCCATATCCTAAAACCATTCCATATATATATATATATATATATATATATATATATATATATGGAATGGTTTTACACACACTATTGGGGAGAGGAGATCTTGGAAGCTGAGGAGGGAACAGGGCTTAGTGAGCTGGGAGAGTCTGTGGCAGAAAGAAGTCCAGAATCAGATGCAGAAGCTGAGGCAGGAGAGCTGGATGAAGGAGGCCAAGAGGCAGAGATGAGTCTGGCTTGTGAAGAGGCACAGGTGTCTCCCCCTCCTGCTATGACAAGCTCTACTCCCGCCTTGTCTCCAAGAACCAGCAGAGGCATGAAAAGTGCAGAGGAGAGGTTGGTTGCATGCAGACACCGTCTCTTATTGCTTGGGAAAAGCCCTGGAGAAGAGGGGACTTAGATGATTGTGAGGAGGTGGAGACTTTCAGTCTTAATTTATTTTCAAGGAGGAAGACCACCAGGAATGAGCTGCTCTGCCCATTAGTCCTGACACTCAACCAAGCCTGTGAAGATCATGTTTTTGCTAATAAAGAGTTAACTCCATCTTTGAACTGTGTGATTACTGACTGGCATGCTACTATGACACAAAGCTAGTTAAAAGTCCTTCCTAGCCCCTGAGGGTCAACTGTAACTCAACCAACAAATATGAATCCAGACTATGCACCTGTCCATTCAATGTGGGTTTTTTTTATTATGTGTGTGCAAACCAATAATTTTTACAAGTCATCCCTAAAGTCTCCACAGTAGGAAAACAAAACAAACACAATCAACATTGGGATAGTGACTTACTAGAGAGCGGTGGCTACAATAGGGATTGTCCTTAGAAAATAGGGGTGGTGGAAGCTTGTGGCGATTTTCCCAGGCACCGCAACGTCCCCATTTCCACATCCCGCAGAAACAGCGAACGACAACAAAACTGCCATTCCTTGCCTTCCCCTGAAATAATAATAGAATGTTTAGCGTAATGCATTTTGTTTTTGCTTTTGCTTTTCCTCCAGCCTGAAAGACCAAATGTACTTTTAAATATAATTTGTCCGGGAAATCACAAACAGATGAAGAAAAGCACATACAAACATTGTTAAGAGAGAAAGATGTAAATCGTAACACTTATAAGTAATGTATTTTCTTCTTCCTCCCTCCTCCTTTCTTTCCCCCTTTCCATTTCTAAAGGGGATATATATATATATATATATATATATATATATATATATATATATAAATTCTGGCACAGTTATCATTCATGTTGATGTCAACAGCCCTACATAGACAGGTAAGAGGAAAATACCACCCCAGGGTTCCTATTCATGGTTCTCAGCAGGGCCTTGTCTGTAATTACTGTGGCCTAGTTATTTCTCAGGGGGAAAAAGTCCAGCACTAGATCCTTTTTTTCTTAATAGGTGAAGTTGAACCTAAAGCACTGTAATTTTAATCAAATCTTTCCCATCTGCGTGTACGTCTCTGAGAAGTTGAAGATTTAAGTGTATGTTGTAGGGTTTGTTGAATAGTCCCAGCAGGGGGAGAAGGGGCAGAGCGATGGTAATTATGTTATACTTAAAGGTATTTCGGTTGCCAAGGAAGTTTCTTTTCCTTTTCTACAGCCTCCCCCCCCCCCCCCGCCCAGCCCCAATCTCCTTTTCTCCCCCCCTCCTCCCCCGCAATGAGGGTTAAGATGATGTCACAGAGAGAAAAGGAAATACTGCAAACAGGATAGATGGCAAAGCCGGGCGCAAGCGGGGGAATTGCTGAAGATGCACTTTGCAATGTGTGCAAGGATTCTGGGTAGAGAGTTCCCATTAAGTCTCTTGTAGGGGACAATCCACCTTTCAGCTGAGATGTCCATCGTCCTCTAGTAAAAGGAGCAAAATCGGCCCTGAGGGCACAAGAAATGAGCTCTGTTCCAGGACTAGCTTGGGTATAAATGAATGCCTGGTAGGTGGAATGAACACTGGCCAGAATTGTGCTTGCTAACCACAACATGCACATACTCACATAGATGAAACTTCACCAACCTGGTGGCAATATTGCGCCCTGAGCGAGGGCAAAATTTGGCACCCTCCCATATATATATATATATATATATATATATATATATATATGCTTTCGTAGATTTTCACGGGTACAGGAATGCAGGTTTTGGTGTCCTCGGGTGTCTTCCCGTTTACACGGGAAGACACCCGAGGACACCAAAACCTCCATATATATATATATATATATATATATATATATATATATGGGGTTGCGGCGCTCATCTCGCTTTATTGGCCGAGGGAGCCGGCGTACAGCTTCCAGGTCATGTGGCCAGCATGACTAAGCTTCTGGCGAATCAGAGCAGCACACAGAAATGCCGTTTACCTTCCCGCTGGAGCGGTACCTATTTATCTACTTGCACTTTGACGTGCTTTCAAACTGCTAGGTGGGCAGGAGCAGGGACCGAGCAACGGGAGCTCACCCCATCGCGGGGATGCGAACCGCTGACGACCTGATCGGCAAATCCTAGCCTCTGTGGTTTAATCCACAGCACCACCCGCGTCCCATATATATATATATATATATATATATATATTCACAATAACTATTTTTGCTACCATTGTATTTTATGTATCTTTTCAGTAGGCACACATCTAAACAGAGGTATTATTATTATTATTATTATTAACCCCCTTGGCTTGCTGCCCTGTACGGGTGAACCACCCACACAGCCTTAAATCCAGCGCTGATCCAAATCCCAACAGGACACAGTGTGAACTAGCTCTGTGATGTCCAATGACATTTCGACAAGAATGAAAGCTGAAGTGAAAGTTCTTTAACATAACTTTTGGTGCAGTTCACGGGGAGCCAAACGCTTATTGGGTGTCTCCTTTTCTTCCTGCCATCTCCTGTTTATAAACAGTCTTCGCAGGAGGCACCCCAGGAATCCCTGCCACCCCAAAGCACAGAGAATAGGGCTGGAAAAGCTACTTCCATTTTTGGCAGGCATTGCTTGTGTGATCAAGTTCTCCATTTCTACCTGCCCCACACCTGATGTCACAATGTGGCATCAGAGGTGGTGCAGGTGAGCTGGATTTGAGGAAAACAACACTGTGGCCCAAACCGGGACATAAACTTGGCACAATCTGGCCCACAGGCCAGAGGGGAAGGGATGAATGGCTGGATGTCATCTCTACATCAAACAGATTCCACAGTTTCAGTGCATGCAAATTGAAGTACTATCCAAATACTGACTGCTGGTCTGGGGCAGATGGATGTTTTTTGTTGCCAAATTAATACTTTTTAAATGGTGATACACCACACACACAGACACACACACACATGCATGCGTACCAGGATATAAAATTCAATTCTTTCTTCTTTAATTAAAGATGAAGACGTTCATAATTTTTCTCCATCTAATTTGACATGACAGTTATGATTCTGCTTTATTGACACCCAAGTCACATAGCAACATATTACCACTCCATAGCAACTTCCTGGCTTCTCATACAGTAATGATCTTGGATGTTAATCATTTGATAAAATACACTTTTAATTGAAAGGTAAATAGGAACGTAATATTCTGCATATAGGCATGCAGTTCAAAACAAACTCCCGCATCTTCTGCAAAAAGAGAAATGAAAAGAAATGTGATGAATAAAATTTTATTTTGATCAGTGAAAAATTGCTTAGGATCCTGGAGGAAACAACGAACGAACAAAATAGCCTTATTCACACAGACACAGGTGTGAGCTGCCTCTACACATGTACAGTAGTACCTGTGGATGTGAACGGGATCCGTTCTGGAGCCCTGTCTGCATCCTGCGTAGAACATAACACGCGACTGCGCGTTTGCGGGTCGTGTTTTGCTGCTTCCGCGCATGCGCGTGATGTCATTTTGAGCGTCTGTGCATGCGCAGGTGGCGAAACCCAGAAGTAACACGCTCCGTTACTTCCGGGTCGCCGCAGAGCGCAATCCAAAAATGCTTAACCTGATGCTACTTCAACCCAAGGTATGACTGTACAGGACTTGTGAGAAAGAGCGGGCACTTGTTGGCAGCTCAATGATTTGCCCGTACACCCAGAAAGAAGACTCGAGAGACACGTAATTGGATAGAAACAGGTATTATTCAAATGATAAGATCTGCAGGCAATTCAACCAGTTATGAAAGTGTGGGCAAGTCCCACCCTTTACCCCAAAGTCCCAGGGCAGGTCACCCATGCTTCTCCCTGCTGAGTTCTACTGTCATAACACTGAAACTAAGGAGAAGGAAGCTGACAGCCATTGACACCCTCAAGGCACATTGTAAGTATGAAAGTCAGCAGCTGAGGGCACGCTGAGGTTGGAGGGCCAGGGCTTTCTTTGCCCTAAAGGAGAGGCCTCCCTTAAATAATGGCAATTATTTGCTTCCTTACATCATTTAT
The DNA here is from genome assembly GCF_964188315.1 of Podarcis muralis. Taxonomy (NCBI): domain Eukaryota; kingdom Metazoa; phylum Chordata; class Lepidosauria; order Squamata; family Lacertidae; genus Podarcis; species Podarcis muralis. The sequence goes on from NW_027554724.1 coordinate 4,783, forward strand.
GAATCACTTCCCATGAAGCATCCCAAATAAATTTACAGTACAATAAGAAACAATTGCATATATTGAAACAATTTAACTAAAAAATTGGGTCCTCCCTAAAAGAGGGCACGTGTTGCGGTGAGACCTGGAGACCGACCACCTGTGTTGTGGGTGGGTAAGATTGGTCAGTCACAACACCCGATTGGTAGGTCCCTCAATGTTGGGTTCAATCTGGCCAATGGGGCGCAGTCTAAACGCATTGAGGGACCTATATATACACATGCATGTGAGCCAGAGCTTCCTCTTTCGGCTCCTACATTTGGAACACCCACCCACCTGTCCCTACTTTTAGGGCATTTTGCGATTGAGCTTGCTATGCCGTCATGTGTCGTCAGTCGTTGGGACAGGGGCATGGCAGGAATTTCCCCACTTGGCTGATTGGCTGTTGCTATTTGCCTTTTGCCTGCCCAAGGGTGGGAAGAAGTATGCAGGAAATGGTATATTCCATTTCAAACTCGTATCTTTGTCCTCTGGAATGCCAGGGTATTCCTCTTCTCCACCTTGTCAGCAATCAATGCTATTTATCCTTGTGTGTTTGATAATACAAATAATAATCCAGAACTGCATGGTGTTTGATCTCTTGTTGTGACAAATCTTTTTACATGTACCGAAAGAATATATACTTCACCAAGGAAGTAGCCGGGAGATCTTCTGTCTCTCCTCATATGTGAAATGTCACAACATAGATCAGCTGTCATGGAATATGTATTACACATTTTCTAAGCCATTGTTCTACAATAAAGGGAAGTTGGAGGTAGATGCTGAAGTTTACTCAGAACATAACACCCGAATAAATTTCCTGTGTACAGGACTTTATGGGGACTTCAGCTGTGCTTTATAAAGAACAGTTTGTCCCTTTATGAGGGAACCAGAGAAGAAGAAGAGTTTGGATTTGATATCCCGCCTTTCACTCCCTTTAAGGAGTCTCAAAGCGGCTAACATTCTCCTTTCCCTTCCTCCCCCACAACAAGCACTCTGTGAGGTGAGTGGGGCTGAGAGACTTCAAAGAAGTGTGACTGGCCCAAGGTCACCCAGCAGCTGCATGCGGAGGAGCAGAGGCTCGAACCCGGTTCACCAGATTACAAGACTACCGCTCTTAACCACTACACCACACTGCCTCTTAAGAGGGGCATGGAAGGCTATCTCATCCAATCCTTCCTTGATGCAGAACATCCTCAACAGAAAGCAGAATATGCCTTGCTCAATTCTGGAACATCTCCATCAGATGGCTGCCCACCTTCTGTTTAAAGACCTTGAGTGAGGGACAACCTATTCCTCCTCTAGAAGCTGCCTTATACCAAATCGAAATACTTATCCATAGAGCCCAGTAAGGTCTACTGCTTGTGGTTCTCCTGGGTGGACCTTCACATCAATTGTTACTTGATTCTTTTAGCTAAAGAAGGATGGGGAACCTCAGGTTTGAGGAGGGGTTTTCTATCTGGCCCTCAGGACTCTCACCAGACCACACCCTTCCCTGGCCCTCCTTGAGTGTTTCTTCCTGGCCAGAGGGTATCCTCAAACAACAACAACAACAACATTGCCCAGGTGGAGACCCCCTAGCCCCACAAGACACCAGAAGGAATCATGACACATGACAACGTGTTATGGAATTAAAAATTGGCCACAACTTTATTAAACCTTTCAGATGTAGGAGGACCTTGGCTTAGGCATTGGGCGTGTATCCCTCCCAGTCCCCCAGCCGGGGGAACTGGGGCTCCTCAGGGTGAATGGGATATGGGGTGGGTGCACAGCAAGACACTTGTGTACGCTGGTAGCTCGCCCCAAATCCCCACAACGCAGGGGAGTTCACTGACAACCTTTCAGTGTATGGCCAGTGACAGCCATATTACAACCCCTTTAAGAGGGGACCCTGGAATCGCCACTGCGGTGGGGTGGGGGTGAGTCACCACTCCTCCCCCATTTTGGGAAGATAGACTAAAGGATTCCGTCCAAGGCCTAAAACCGCCAAAGTTATGACAAATTGCTATGGGGAAGGCAAAACCTGCCAACGCAGGGAAATTCCTTCCCGGCTCTTTGACAGCAACCATCCAAAGACCATAGCAGCACAGGAAAGAAAATGGTTAACCTGCAAAAAGCATTAAAGAAAGGGAGGGTTGGGTGGGTGGGTGGAGCTCCGGAACCGACCGCATGGTTGCTGCCGGCTCCACCTTCTATTTAAGCAGCTGGCCCCGCCTCCCTGCAGGGCTGATTGGCTAACTGAGGTTTGGCGGGACTAGCACAGGGAGGCAGGCCAGCCCAGCCAGCTGGTGGGTCCCAAGGGGCCGTGGTGCTGTGTGCGGTCCCACAAAGGGCACTCACAAGGAAAGTGTGAGTGTTCATTTATACCCCACCCATCTGACTAGGTTGCCCCAGCCACTCTGGGTGGCTTCCAACATATATCAAAACGTAACAAAACATTAAACATTAAAAAAAACTTCCCTATGCAGGGCTACCTTCAGATGTCTTCTAAATGTTTTATAGTTACTTATCTCCATGGCTTAGGGGTTGCATAACTCCATTCGCTCCAACATTTCTCCAATGGAAATAGGGACGTCCTAAGGATGCAGGGTAAAAGCCTCAGCGCCTAGGGCTTGCCGATCGAAAGGTCGGCGGTTCGAATCCCTGCGGCGGGGTGCGCTCCCGTCGTTCGGTCCCAGCGCCTGCCAACCTAGCAGTTCGAAAGCACCCCTGGATGCAAGTAGATAAATAGGGACCGCTTACTGGCGGGAAGGTAAACGGTGTTTCCGTGTGCTGCGCTGGCTCGCCAGATGCAGCTTTGTCATGCTGGCCATGTGACCCGGAAGTGTCTCCTGACAGCGCTGGCCCCCGGCCTCTTGACTGAGATGGGTGCACAACCTTAGAGTCTGGCAAGACTGGCCCGTACGGGCAGGGGTACCTTTACCTTTAAGGAAAAACGGGACATTCTGGGATTAAATCAGAAACCGGGACGGCTTCTGTAAATTTGAAAATGTCCCTGGAAAATAGGGACACTTGGACGGTCTGTACTTGCCCCCAATGATAATTCTGTCCCTTCTTCTCATTTCTTTGCCCCACACTGGACCCAGTGAAGCTCCGTTCCTGATGGTGCCCCACGGGTTTCAAGGGAAGTAACATATAGATTTGCAGAAAGAAAAAAGTGCATGCAGATTTATTGCTTCCATGATAATCATATATGGGGCAGCCCCTGTGGAGGTGGTGTTTGCAGGACCAGAGCTCCCATACCCATACAAAATAACTGCACTGGGGGACACCTTGCCCCACATAATGAACCTTATCGGGAAGCAACTCTTACCTGGGCGGTTGTGCTATCTGTGGGTTAAGGCAGCCTTTGAATGAAATAAAATCTAAAGCATCTGTCTTTTTTCATTTACATGTCAAAACATAATTGGCTATGGTTTGGGTTTGTTGCCTTTATTACTTTTAATAGCTGTACAGCCACTGATTGCCCAAGCTGATGGTTAATTTAATTTCTGTCAATACAATATTGGGACTGTCTGCATATCCAGGCCATGATTAACTGCCGCAGAGTCCATAACAGTAGTGTTATTATTACTGCATTTAACTACCTCTCGGGAGAAGACAAATTAAATTATGTTGAAAATGCTGTTGATTATCATTACAGACTTATTTGTAGAGCACAATTACTGATCTGTTGTAAAATAAATCAAATTTTTTATCATCTTGGTGTAAATTAAATGTAATGTGGGCGAGTGGAGAGTGGTTGCCGAAAAGGTTCAGGCAGTGTTGTTTTTTTTAGTGGCTTTTTTTTTTTTTTTTTGCAGAAGTCAACCGAGCACTGAATTAAAATAATAATCATAGATGAACACGATATTATATTTTAATAACAAGCTCCTTCACAACCAAGCGTGCCTCATATATTATGTGATTTCAACAATTAAAAAAAGAAGAAGCAGCAAACTTCAGATGCTTTATGTTCTGTGTTGACTTAAACAAAAGGTTGAGGCCTTCAAATAAATTATTGGATTCTGTTACCTCTATACAAGCTGAAATCGTGGTTCAAGGAGCTAATTTAAGAGACAGCTTTAAAAATACAATTACATTAATAGCTTACATGTGGCAGTCTTTTAGCATTTCCTTTTCATCCGTGATATACCTACCCCTGCCAGAATGTATTATTATCATCTAATAGTCTTGCCTTTACTTCAGCAGTGGGGAATCTCAGGCCCTGAGGACTGAATGCAGACCTCCAGTTCTTTCTAGCTGGCTCCCAGGACTGTACCTAGGTCATGTCTGCCCGGACCAAGCCCAGAGGTGGATTTAGCGCAGCGCGAGCAATGTGGTCGCATCGGGAGCACAGCCAAGGACGGCGCCTTCTCAAAGTCTGGTAAGCGCTTGCCTTGTTTCGGGAAGGAGGCGCAAGGGGTATGACAGGATCTGCCTTCCTCCTACTCAAGCACTTAGCAGGCTTTGGGAATGAGGTGGGAGGGCTCTTGGATCCCGCCAGAGCCCTGCACCTCCTTGCCAAAGCTCAGCTTAAGTTGGCGTCACAAGCAGTGGTATAGCATGGGTTGCCAGTGCTCGGGGTCACTTGGGGGGGGTGGAGGGAGCAAAACGGACAGAGTACACATGTGCATTCAACTGCCTAATCACGTCTGTGTCACCCAAGAGATCGCAGCCACATAGATAAGAAAATAAGAGTCGTTCTGTTGTCTGGAAAGGTCACTTCCTGGTTTGCATGCAGAAACCGTTTTAATGGAGTCCAGAGATGGAAGCGTGCAGCTGTATTGAGGCAGCACCAGATGTTGAAATTTTGCACCTAGGTCAACCACCCCCTCATGCTACACCACTGGCCATGAGAGCCAATGGTAGGACAGCAAATGGCATCGCACAGTGTGGCATATTACCAAGGTCTGCCCCTGGCACGCCCCTCAGCAGCCCTACACATCACCCTTCTTAGTGGTGTTATTTGGCAAGGATATATGTCTTTGAACTGTGAAAATAATACATTTTGCTTGCCTGGAAGGAGGATGGAGAGTGGCCACACCATCTTTGGCCACATCCACCACGTGGGAGAAACCTAGTCAATCAACACACCAAATAGCTGCCCCATGAACAAGGTGCTTGGGTGACAATCTTAGAATCTAAATAATATAGAAATGTTTTCAGCCCAACTGCATCCTGTGGAAGGCTGCCCACGAGAAAATGTGTTTTCTTGCCTGGAAAGGTTCCCTGCTTTACTTCATCAGCAGCTGCAAAAAGAATGAAATATTTTCTATTTATATGTGCGATCATAGAAAGGAGGGCGGGAGGGAGGGAGGAAGAAGAAAGGATACACCCATGAGGAAAGAATTCATCGCATCTCCTTTTCTCAGTGGGCTGACCCAGGAGGTTCTTTCATCCAAGAGACTTACATCAGCAGAAAGGGGAGATGGAATTATTTTCACAAGTTACACCGCGACAGGGTGAGCTCCTGTTGCTCGATCCCAGCTCCTGCCAACCTAGTGACGACAAAAGCAAGTCAATGTGCAAGTAGATAAATAGGTACCGCTTCGGTGGGAAGGTAAACAGCGTTTCCATGCGCTGCTCTGGTTTTGCCAGAAGCGGCTTAGTCATGCTGGCCACATGACCTGGAAAAACTGTCTGTGGACAAACGTCGGGTCCCTCGGCCAGTAAAGCGAGATGAGCGCCGGAACCCCAGAGTCATTCACGACTGGACTTAATTGTCAGGGTTCCTTTACCTTTACCTTTTTACCCTCTCGTGCTACAGTACCTACCTGACAATTAAGTCCAGTGCTACAGTACCTTCGCACTACCTCCCACATTGTTCCAAATGGTTCGCCAACTCTCCGTTCAGTTTTATGGTGGTGTAGGGAGCAGTACAGGGTAAGAGAGAATAAGAAAGAATTCCGCCCTGCTTTCAACTCATGGAAACCTCCACTGGATCAAAGAGCCTTCTACTAGTGGACACAACAGGATACAATCACTTCAAAAGGCTGCCTACCAACACACTGATGATGCGACCTGAAGCCTACCATGGCAATTTGAATACCTCTGATAATTATGTCATGGTTTCTCCAAGATGTGTCCTCTTCAGCCCTCTGAAAACTAATTTAACCAGATTAATTTATCTCTTTGTCACAAATTGGAAGTGACATGTCATTCGTATTAGAAATCTAAGAGGTAAGGAAATGTTTCATTCATTAAAACAAATGCAGTTTGCCTTTCGTCTGCCCCGCCCCCCCACTCCAAATGCAAGTTGTCATGAGCTATTTTGTTTGGGAATTCCTGAATCTCTACTTATAGAAATGCAAAGGATTCAAAAGTGGAAAGTTACTAGGGGGCGGGGTCCCACAGGAGCCACAGACATAGGTCAGGATGAAGGTGGGAGTAAATTAGCAGAGCTCTGAGGTCATATGATGGGCTGTACCACTTCAGAATGTAATGAGGGAATCCCATTGTGAACTGGTGAGGACCAAGCCTCTCAGTACCCTGAGAGCTGAGTTGTTAGTATTTTGCAGGGCTGGCTCAATACATTTTGCTGCCTGAGCAGGAGCGGCAAATGACCCCACTCCTTGGCAAAAGACAAGGTGCGTAGCATCCAAGGTGTTGAAAGTAGTGATCTAGAAGGACCAATGGTCTGATTCACCATAAAACAGATTCCTGTGTTCCTATGACACTCAAAATCAGCAGCCTAAGGTGGCTGCCTCACTCCTGATAATGGTATAGCCCAGGGGTCTGCAACCTTTAAGACAAAAAGAGCCACTTGGACCCGTTTCTGAAGGAAAAAAAACACTGGGAGCCGCAAAACCATTACGACATTTAAAACAAATATATCTCCGGAGCCGCGATCTGACAGCGGGCGGGAAGGTGACGTCGGGACGGTGCGTGACTAACGCACGCACCGCCCCCATGCGACGTCACAGCCAGTACAGCGCCCGCCACAGTGGGGAGTGTCGGGGTGCACAATGCGCCTTCTCCCCTCGCTAGTATCTGCCCCGGAGCCGCGGAAAAGGTGTAAAAGAGCCACATGCGGCTCCGGAGCCGCGGGTTGCAGACTATAGCCAATCCTATGATTTGCTTATGTGCTCTGCTGTTATTATTTTTCCTTGTCCTAACTGTATTTCTTGTCATGGAATTTTTTGGGGGGGGGTAAAGCTGTAATAAACATAACATTACGGTTTTTTGTTGTTGTTTTTACTTTTACAAACCTATAAAAGTTCCAACTAGATCATATATTTTAATACTTACTTACAGAAACCAGAGCAATGAGAAATGGGTTGGACCAGAACTGCTATCCTTGAGATGCATTTTTTTACTTACTAGGAGCTACAGTAACATGATGAAATATTCCAAAGGAGTGTCCCTACTTGTGGTCTGAAATATAATCCCTACTCTGCCACCTCAGGAGGCAGATTTTTAACCCCCTCAGAATTCTCACATCATTCTGCCACATACTTAGACCAGTTCTCTGTGTGGCTTGGAACAAGTTACTCCTATCTGTAAAAAAAAAGTTTGTAAAACACACTGCTACTACTAATGATTGCAAAGCACATAACCCCTTAAAACGACCCATTACTTAACTATACGTTGTTTATTTTAAGTCATATTTTGTTAGTATGACCTATTTGTATTGGATCAGATTTTCTTGTTTCTTCAGCTTGCAAACTGTAAAAAACATAAAATCAGGCAATAAAATCATAGAAAGTTTAAAACAAGTTAAAAGCAAAAAAGATATTAAAACTTGGGGGTTTTTTGTCTTGTTTCCACATCAGCCTCCTTTTTAAAAATGTTTTCATGAAAAATCAGCATCTTACTGTGCATTTTTCCTAATATAGACATTTCCATCTGCAATTTTGCCTAATATTTTGCACATTTTTGGAAGCAATTTTACTTGACTATAATGTATTGTTGCACGTTGTTTCTGCTAGTTATATGCATTCTATGCACACTTCCCCATGATTTTTGTCCTTTTTTTTTTAGTTGGAGAACTGCATCACAAATTTTGGAGACATGTGAATTGTTGAAGGATGGCTGCATTTTTGGAAGTGCAAACCAATTTTTTTCTCCATCCTGGTGCACATTGCATTATGAAAACAACCCAAACTGTGAAGCAGAAACACAAGCAAAGACCACAACCCACCTTCTATCTACAACAGACACACCAAAATGAATACACTTATCAGTCCCAGGCATATGAAACTCTAATTCAAGGGTGAGTAACTTTTATCAGTCTGACGATCGCATTTCCATCTGAGCAACTTTCTAGGGACTGAATACCAGCGGTGGGTGGAGCCAGAAGCATAACTGGGTGGAGCCATTTCTGTAAATTTTACTTTTGTACAGTAAACAAGTTCCTACACATACACACCCCTCACTATCCCATATCCTCCAACATCCCTCCAATATTCTATTAATATTATTATTATTATTATTATTATTATTATTATTATTATTATTCCCTGCGCATCTGACTGCCCACTCTGGGCCGTTTCCAACATGTACAAAAACATAATAAATATTAAAAAATGTCCCTGTACAGGGCTGCCTTCAGTTGTCTTATGAAGGTTGTATAGTTACTTATCTCCTTGGCTCAGGGATCACATAGCTCCAAACCCTTCAACATTTCTCCTATGAAAATAGGGATGTTCTATCATACTCTCCAGGGATGAGGGTGGCGCTGTAGGTTAAACCACAGAGCCTAGGACTTGCCGATCAGAAGGTTGGCAGTTCAAATCTCAGCGACAGGGTGAGCTCCCGCTGCTCGGTCCCGGCTCCTGCCAACCTAGCAGTTTGAAAGCACCTCAAAGTGCAAGTAGATAAATAGGTACCACTCCGGCGGGAAGGTAAACGGCGTTTCCGTGCACTGCACTGGTTCGCCAGAAGCAGCTTAGTCATGCTGGCCACATGACCCAGAAGCTGTACGCCGGCTCCCTCGGCCAATAAAGAGAGATGAGCGCCGCAACCCCAGAGTCGGTCACAACTGGACCTAATGGTCAGGGGCCCCTTTACCTTTACCTTTACCATACTCTCCAACATTTCTCCAGTGAAAATATGGGCATCCTAAGGGAAAGCGGGACATTCTGGGATCAAATCAGAACTTGAGATGGCTTCTGTAAATCCAGGACATCCCTGAAAAATGGAGAAGTTGGGGGGTCTGCTATAGTACATCCAATTCCAGCCAGACAAATGCACTCAGGAAGGGTGGGTAGGAGGGCTGGTGAACTATGTGGTCAGGGAAGGGATGTGGCCTAGGGAGAGTCTCCAGAGAGGCCACTAGAGACACATTCAGTGTCCAGGCCCAGGTTTTTCTCTCTCTCTCTCCAACTCTGCTCCAACTCTGGCAATTCCATTAAGTGAAACATTTCACAAGAAGTCCTGAAATCAGAGGGTGCTGAGTAGCCGTGAGTGCTGTACAGTGGTACCTCAGGTTAAGTACTTAATTCATTCCGGAAGTCCGTACTTAACCTGAAACTGTTCTTAACCTGAAGCACCACTTTAGCTAATGGGGCCTCCTGCTGCTGCCGCGCCGCCGGAGCCCGATTTCTGTTCTTATCCTGAAGCAAAGTTTTTAACCTGAAGCACTATTTCTGGGTTAGCGGAGTGTGTAACCTGAAGCGTATGTAACCCGAGGTACCACTGTACCAGAAAAGAGCAACAGCCATCACGTCCTTCCAAACTGCAATGCAATTATCCCTCACCCCACCTCCCTTTCTGGTCCCAACCAAAGAATCTATAAATGCTTTACCAAGAGTGATTCTTGTCAAGAACCTGTTCAGCACAGGGTTGGGGGGGGGGGGTTCAGAAGTGGCCTTGGCATAGGAAACCTGGATCCTAGTTAGTAGGCGAACCCACAGAATTAAATTTCACAACAAGCTAGCAACAAAAACAAAGCTACAGTAAGGGGCAGCACACAGGAGATCATTAGCAAGATGATGAAGCCAGACTTTAAGTCACTGCAGAGCATCCTTTTTTGTAGGAAATTAATTTGGTCGACTCAGTTGCCAAGAGATGTTTGGAGACAAGCCAAGAGACTTATGGCAATAAATCAACAGGAAATAACATAAACAGAAATAACTGATATTGTCAGAAAGATGTCTCTGAGTCTATTTGTTTTCTTCATTTCTTTTACCCCAAATTTGTGGCCCTGAATATGGGAACATTTCTACAAAGGTGAAGTACTGTATCAAAAACTGATATTTGTCCTGCTGAAGCTCAAGGATAATCCTGTTTAAAAGGAAAATGGTAATATAATGCAACTCACTTGTAGCCCTCCAGAGATAGTTGGCCTCCAACTTCCATTCAGTTCCATGGCCAATGATTCAGTTCATAATACACCCAAGCATAACAAAATGGGAACCTTCAAACCGTAAGCTGGGCAACTACAAACATCAGCAATATCACTGCTTAATTCACAGCACAACATTTGAGAATTACTGGTTTACAGTGGTAGGTAAAGGTAAAAGGTAAAGGACTCCTGGACGGTTAAGAAGAAGAAGAAGAGTTTGGATTTGATATCCCGCTTTATCACTACCCGAAGGAGTCTCAAAGCGGCTAACATTCTCCTTTCCCTTCCTCCCCCACAACAAACACTGTGTGAGGTGAGTGGAGCTGAGAGACTTCAGAGAAGTGTGACTAGCCCAAGGTCACCCAGCAGCCGCATGTGGAGGAGCGGAGATGCGAACCCGGTTCCCCAGATTACGAGACTACTGCTCTTAACCACTACACCACACTGGCTCCCTCCAGTCAAGTCCAGTCAATGTCCAGTCAAAGTCTACTATGGGGTTGCAGCGCTCATCTCGCTTTCAGGCCGAGGGAGCAAGTGTTTGTCCACAGACAGCCTTCCAGGTCAGCCTTCTGGTGCAACGGAACACCGTGACTGAAACCAGAGCGCACAGAAACACCATTTACCTTCCCGCCGTAGCAGTACCTATTTATCTACTTGCACTGGCATGCTTTCGAACTGCTAGGTTGGCAGGAGCTGGAGCAGAGCAATGGGAGCTCATCACGGGGATTCAAACCGCCGACCTTCTGATCGGCAAGCCCAAGAGGCTCAGTGGTTTAGACCACAGCGCCACCTGCATCCCGGGTTAAAAAACAGTAGTGCACTGTATTGGTAACTGGGTCTATGGTGAAGTGCTCTAATGAAGACTCCGAAACCAACAAGCTGTTGTCCAGATGTTGCTGGACTCCAACTCCCATCATTTCCAGCCAACACGGGGAAGGAGGATGGGAGCTGTAGTCCAACTGTTTCTCCTTGGATCCCTCACTTTTCATTGAAAGCCAGCCTGATCAAAGCAACATATTGAGGGAGCAAAGCCAAGAGGTTGTTTGCATTGGCCTTTGTGTGGACCTGATCACATAAATATAACCCATCCCATTAATAGGTAAGGGTGTGAACCCCGGAGAGCAAATGCCACGCTTCAAAACAGCTGTTTTCTGGAGAAGTGACTTCCTATTCTCAGTAGGACTTATTGCTCAGGTTGTACAGGCAGAAAGTTATTTAGTTATATGCATTATGTTCAGAGTGAGCTGAGTGCATGTAATTTATGACTGTTGCACTTTAATGCATATTTAATAAAGCTGCCGACATTTATACTCTAAATCGACTGTGTCAATTTTGTTTGCTTTGGAAGCCTGGAGAAGTCCCATGGCAATGCTGACATTCCTAGGGAGAGATTTAAATTGTAAGACATTTCATTTGAGAGGAGAGACCTTTTAATATACTTGTAGCTTGATATGGCTAGGTGCAATCGGCAAGCATTGATGAACACCTACAGAAAACGAGAGAGAAAGGATGTCACCTCCCCCCCCTCAAAGAAATAGAATAAGCCTTCATTTTCAGACAAAAGACCACTCCATGATACCATGTCATTTCTAAGAGATAAAAATAATACTTTCTCTTTGAGCTTTGTTTGCATAAAACATAGACATGTAATACTCTTGACTAGACGGCCTTGACCGTCAGCCCATGCTAGTATTATTATTATTATTATTATTATTATTATTATTATTATTATTATTATTATATTTTAGTTAACAGTGGTATCTGCCACCACTATTACATTTGCATCTCAACCTTCCCCCCCCCCCAAAGGACACTGGAGCGTATATATGGCATTCATCCCATTTTAGCTTCACAACAACCTCCTGAAGTAGGCTAGGATGAGAAACAGTGCCTGCCCCAAGGTCACTTTGTGTACTTCATGGCTGAGTGGGGATTTGTTTTTGTTTGTTTTTTAGCTTTATTAACAATCTCTTATATCATATGACACATTTCATATAGCATATATCGTATAATGTATACATATACATATGTATTGTACATCTTCTTGAGTAAACATATATATATAATCCGTGTAAGCAAAAACCATATACAAGTACAGTGGTACCTCAGGTTACATACGCTTCAGGTTACATAAGCTTCAGGTTACAGACTCTGCTAACCCAGAAACAGTGCTTCAGGATGAGAACAGAAATCATGTTCCAGTGGCGCAGCAGCAGCAGGAGGCCCCATTAGGTAAAGTGGTGCTTCAGGTTAAGAACAGTTTCAGGTTAAGAACAGACCTCCAGAACGAATTAAGTACTTAACTCGAGGTACCACTGTAGTATTCTGTTTACTTACATAAATTAAACTGATTCGTATTTTTGCTAACTTTTGTTGTCTTATCTATTTATTAACATGAATTAAAGAAAGAAAAAACCAGGAAAAAAAGAATAAGGTGTAGTTGGACTTCCTATCATTTCCTGGTGTGTAGTCTTATTCTAGTAATGAATGTACCTATCATTATTGGGTTATTCTTTATATTCCTTCTAATACATTCTTACAACAGTTAGTACCTTTTGGCTTATTTCTCATATGTTTCATTATATAAGGGTGAATCAAATGCTGTTCTTAACCTGAAACTGTTCTTAACCTGAGGTACCACTTTCACTTATGGGGCCTCCTGCTGCTGCCGTGCAATTTCTGTTCTCATCCTGAAGTAAAGTTCTGAACCCGAGGTACTATTTCTGGGTTAGCGGAGTCTGTAACCTGAAGCGCCTGTAACCTGAAGTGTCTGTAACCCGAGGTACCCCGTATTGAATAAGTATTATCCTTCCTTCAGTCACACTAGTAAGTGTTGTAGCAGAGCACATTCCCCTCAATACAGCTGGAAGCTAGTTTGCAGATTTGTTTGAATCTCTTAAAGGTAAAGGGTAAAGGGACCCCTGACCATTTAGTCCAGTCGTGACCGACTCTGGGGTTGCGGTGCTCATCTCTCTTTATTGGCCAAGCACCAGTGCAGCACACGGAAACGCCGTTACCTTCCCGCTATAAAGCAGTACCTATTTATCTACTTTGATGCTTTTGAATTATGGTGCTGGAGAATACTCTTGAGAGTCCCATGGACTGCAAGAAGATCAAACCAGTGGCGTAGCATGGGTTGTCAGCACCCGGGGCAAGGCAAGTAATTTGCACCCCCTAACCCGTGGATTTGCGCCCCCTAACCTGTGGATTTGCCCTAACCCCAGATGTTGCGCCCGGTGCGGCCGGCCCCCCCTGCACCCCCCACGCTACGCCACTGGATCAAACGCATCCATTCTTAAGGAAATCAGCCCTGAGTGCTCACTGGAAGGACAGATCCTGAAGCTGAGGCTCCAGTACTTTGGCCACCTCATGAGAAGAGAAGACTCCCTGGAGAAGACACTGATGCTGGGAAAGAAAGGCACAAGGAGAAGGGGGCGACAGAGGACAAGATGGTTGGATAGTGTTTTCGAGGTTACCAGCATGAGTTTGACCAAACTGCGGGAGGTAGTGGAGGACAGAGGTGCCTGGCGTGCTCTGGTCCATGGGGTCACGAAGAGTCAACTAAACGACTAAACAACAACAACAACATTTATCTACTTGCACTTGGGGGTGCTTTCGAACTGCTAGGTGGGCAGGAGCTGGGACCGAACGACGGGAGCTCACCCGTGGGGATTCGAACCGCCGACCATGCGATCGGCAAGTTCTAGGCACTGAGGTTTTACCCACAGCGCCACCCGCATCCCTTTGAGACTCCTTAAAGGGAGTGAAAGGCAGGATATCAAATCCAAACTCTTCTTCTTCTTCTTCTTCTTAAAAGAATAAAGACACAAGAGTCTTACTGAGTAAAGTAGCAAAAAGTTTACTCACATTTCAGTTCATGATATGATCCCTGAAAAGCAAGCTTTACTTAGTGGTTACACAAAGAAAGAGTGAATTCCTCTCATAGGGAGACTGAGCTCATGTGCAAAATTACATTACAATAACAAAATGGCTGCAGGAGAGCAACATGGCAGCAAAAGAACAACAACAAGACGAACTGAGAAAATGGCTACATGGCTCAGCTCTTTTGTGGAGTCAGCCAGGGCCATCTCCCAGGTCACATGCAGGGGGAGGATGCTCCAGACCAGTGGAACAGGAAGTTACACTGACTAGACATCTCCCTGCTTGTGCCCACTCTAGGGAAATAAGGAATGTTGCATTTGACTGCACCAATGGATTACATCCCACAAAGATAAGGTTGGAGCACTGGAATACAGTGCCCCCATTCACCACTTCCCAGAGCTGGTCTAGGAGGATACCATGTTTAATGGTATCAAATGCCAGTGAGAGATGGAGAAGCAGAAGCAAGGTCACAATCTCCTTGTTCCGCTCCACAAAGGTCATCCACCAGGGGGACCACGGCTGACTGAGTTCCATGGCCAGGCCTGAATCCAGATTCAAATGGATCTAAATAATCGGTGATCTCCAAGAGTGTCTGCAGCTGTCCCACCACAACCTTCTCCATCACTTTCCCCCTAAAGGGGATATTTAGTTCTCTGCACTCCTTCCTCTCCTCCCCCTGCCATGATTGGTGGTGTCATCAATTATTTGACCATGTGGACTTGTACTTGCACTGGGGGGAAAAGATCTGGTAAGGCATAGGAACCATTTTTAATCACATTTTGTGTGTGTGTGCGTGCGCACATGCACACACGCACACACACACACACACACAATTTTCTTACTCTCCTGCTCCAATTTATATTCAAAGCAAAGATGGCCATTTATTACATTTTATGATGTGGGGTGTTTTTTGTTTGGGGTTGGGGTTTTTTTGGGGGGAAATAAATGCTTCTTTGACATAAACTTTCGAGCTTTTCACATTCCACCTCCACCTTGCTGGAGGCAAAAAAATTCATCTAAATATTATTGAATTCCGGCACAACATTAGCATGCAGAGATATTTACAATAACAGAGCCATTACAACTCAATCAAAAGCTGATTTCAGCCAGAATTATGCAGAATTAAATCTTGCCGGATTCAAATTATTAAAAATCAGAGACTCAATAAAGTGTGGTCTAGGAGCCCCATTTATCAAGGGAGTGAAGAAGTACTTCTGCCGTTATGGTGACTTTTTCATATATATATTCTGCAAGAATTTGCATGTATTTTAAAATATCTGAGTTTAATTCCTATGGAGTTCAGGCAACTATGCTGTATTTAGAAGGTAATAGAATCCAACTCAGAATCAGTTCTTTATGTTTTTTACTGTTTACTACCACTACTGTCTCTCTCACACTCTTTTAAAAGACTAGTATTAATGCTTGGATTTGGGTCCTCCCAGACACCGAAATGCAAGAGGCACGCCTGTGCTGGATTTAATGAAAGCTGAACTGACAATATTAGCAGGTAGAAAAAATGCAAATCAATATTAAGAAGGACACTGGCATAAATACAGTGAGAGGAAAATAACATATGATCCAATTGTCCCTATTTACCAAGGACAGGCCTGGTTTTCTGCTGCCTGTCCCTCATAAATCACTGTTCCTATTTCTCCCCAAATTTGCCTTTTGAGGAAACCTTTGAAAAGTTTTATCAGTGTGACAGATTGCTAATGTTCACTTTTCAGGCCTTCACCACCACTGCCAGGGCTTCTAAATGTTAAATATCTAAGTGGGAGGGAAGCCATTTTGTCTCCATTGCACATGCTTGTAAATTCAGGTGCATGAACACCAGTGTGCTGTGTCATGCGCAGTCTGCCATTCCACATGTTGTTTCTGAATATATTGCTTCTGAACATTTGACAGAACATTAAAAAACATGCTAGATCAGATCAAAAGTCCATCTAGGCCAGGCATCCCCAACCTTCGGCCCTCCAGATGTTTTCGACTACAATTCCCATCATGCCTGACCACAGATCCTGTTAGCTAGGGATCATGGGAGTTCTAGGCCATGTTCACATCATACATTTAAACCACTATATACAACTTTAAATATGGCTTCCCACAAAGAATTCTGGGAGCTGTATTTTGTTAAGGGTGCTGAATGTCTTAAGGAGACCCTTTTTCACCCTCACAAAAAAACAGTTTTCAGAGCTCCTTGTGAAGAGGGGTTGCAGTCCCTCCAAGTGTCCCTATTTTCTGAGGACAGTCCTGGATTTACAGAAGCCATCCCAATTTCTGATTTGATCCTGGAATGTCCCGCTTTTCCTTGGGATGTCCCTATTTTCATTGGAGATATGTAAAACATCATCATTGGTCTTAAAAACTACTTTAAACAACCAGAGGAGCCCAAACCACAGAGCACGCTGAGTTGCCACTTATGGCTGGGAGAACACTTAAGTGTCTCATATGCACAAACCAGTGGTAGGTGCAAGCATCTTGGCCAAAGTCTCTAATCACATTTCTGAAAGCTAAAATTATTAATGTTCAAATGGATAGGGGATGGGGAGAGAAATCGTTCATAAATAATGAATAAATTAATTAAGACACAAACTCAGGTATAATTAAAGATAATTGCAAGTATACATAGATATCTAATTCAGACGTCCCCTATGGCAGTACAAGTCCCCAGTTAACAACAATACTGGGAGTACTTCACAGGATCACCCTAACTGTCTGAAGCATTTTTGGCCCGTTATCTTACAGAAAAAGAGAGAGAAAAGAACGCTCTTTCTCACTTTATCACAGAGGGAAATCATCAAAGGGAATCTTGAGGCAATGTTTTTTCATTTTGATTTTTTTTTTTAAGAATTAAACTAGATGTTCGCTTTATTACACCCTGATCGTATACAATGTACCCCAATGAGCTTTCATGAACAATATGTCAGGAAGAGATTACAGAACAGACAGGCGCATGAGCCAATGTTGTGGGGAACTGATGGAGTTAGGGTGGAACAAGTCACTGCTTTGCGAAATGTCACTCATTTTATTAAGAGATCTTAAGCTAATGTTCTAGAAGTCTATCTATCTGTCTGTCAGTCTGTCTCTCTGTCTGTCTGTCTGTCTGTCTGTCTACACACACACATACATTCTACTCCCCTGAAAATTAGGATGGCATCAATAATTTTTTCTTTCAGGCTCCTTCTTAAGCCTTTTTGATTCAATCAGCCTTTTCCAAGGTAGCATTGCTGGATGTTGTTCCTGCTAGTTTTACAGATGGATTTAATGTATTAAAAAAACAACAACACAAAACCACCATTTTAACTTGGTGTTTTGTTTTTATTTATTTCATTTCATTTATTTCTGTACACTGCCACAATATTTTGGAATGGTGGGTGGTTTAAACATTCTAAATAATAAAGGCAACAGCAAGGAATATCTATTCAGGCAATGCGCTTGAAGATGCAATGTTAAGTCATTTTGGAATTAGAAGTATGGCAAAAAGCCACCACCACCAATATTTAATTGCATTTTATTGTTGTCCATTTGGATTGGGTGAATGATGAAGAGCAGGATATTTAGAAGAAATTAATGAATACATACATTTCTCAACATATCTCTGAATTACTTTGTATTAAGACGAGCTACTTTGTAAAGCACTGACTTGGAATTCGAAATAAACACTCTTGTAGTGGCACACCCTTACTTTCAATGGTTTCTAGTCCTGACTTGGCAATATATTACTTCGAGGGTCAGAAATTGTCTGCCACTGAATTCCAGGTGCTCAGGGGAAACCACAAGGAGAACTATTTGTTTATTTGTAAACTTTCTTACCCATCCTTCACCACAAGGTTACGACGACAGAATATGTAATTTAAAAAATGGATAAATCAGTTACAACAATAAAAACTAGGAAAACCATTCGAACCAGAACAGAATTGTGTTGTTGTTGTTGTTTAGTTGTTTAGTCATGTCCAACTCTTCGTGACCTCATGGACCAGAGAACGCCAGGCACTCCTGTCTTCCACTGCCTCCCACAGTTTGGTCAAACTCATGCTGGTAGCTTCGAGAACACTATCCAACCATCTCGTCCTCTGTCGTCCCCTTCTCCTTGTGCCCTCCATCTTTCCCAACATCAGGGTCTTTCCAGGGAGTCTTCTCTTCTCATGAGGTGGCCAAAATATTGGAGTCTCAGCTTCAGGATCTGTCCTTCCAGTGAGCACTCAGGGCTGATTTCCTTCAGAATGGAGAGCTTTGATCTTCTTGCAGTCCATGGGACTCTCAAGAGTCTCCTCCAACACCATAATTCAAAAGCATCAATTCTTCGTTGATCAGCCTTCTTTATGGTCCAGCACTCACTTCCATACATCACTACTGGGAAAACCATAGTTTTAACTATACGGACCAGGTGAACCTCTGCGTGGACTTGAGAAGGCTGGTAGAGAGGTTGGCAGTCTTTCAAATATTTGCAGCTAAGCTGCTCACAATAATGTGAGCACCTTGAGCAGGGCCTGGAAACAAACTGGCAACTGAGGCAGATTTAGACCTGTGCAACAGGGACACAGGTGGCGCTGTGGTCTAAACCACTGGGCCTCTTGGGCTTGCCAATCAGAAGGTTGGCGGTTCAAATCCCCATGACTGGGTGAGCTCCCGTTGTTCGGTCCCAGCTCCTGCCAACCTAGCAGTTCAAAAGCACACCAGCACAAGTAGATAAATAGGTACTGCTGCGGCGGGACGGTAGACGGCGTTTCTGTGCACTCTGGCTTTCGCCATGGTGTTCTATTAAGCCAGAAGCGGTTTAGTCATGCTGGCCACATGACCCAGAAAGCTGTCTGTGGACAAACACCAGCTCCCTTGCTCTGAAAGCTAGATGAGTACTGCAACCTCATAGTCACCTTTGACCAGACTTAACCATCCAGGGGTCCTTTACCTTTATCTTTAGACCTGTGCAAGCAGTGCACATGCACATGCACTGGGTGCTGAACCAAGGCAGCAGCATCCAAGGTTAGGGTTGCCATACATCTGGAATTTCCCGGACATTGATGGAATCGCTGAAATGACAATGAAAATGGGTACGTATGGCAACCCATGTTCGAAGTGTAAATTTTGGCTCAACTTTTTTTTTTTTTTTTGAGATTTTGCAAAAATAAAATAAAAATAAAAGCTCAACAACTTTTGTGTCTGGATTTTCACTTTTTAATTATGGCAATCCTATCCAAGGTGGAAACAGAAGTAAGCACCCCTGGATTTTCAGATAGTGCGCTGGCATGCAACAATAAAGGGTAAGGGGACCCCTAACCATTAGGTCCAGTTGCAGATGATTCTGGGGTTGCGGTGCTTATCTCGCTTTACAGGCCAAGGGAGCCAACGTTTGTCCACAGAGAGTTTTTCCGGGTCATGTGGTCAGCATGACTAAGCGGTTTCTGGCGAACCAGAGCAGTGCACGGAAACACCATTTACCTTCCCGCCAGAGCAGTAACTATTTATCTACTTGCACTTTGACATGCTTTCAAACTGCTAGGTGGGCAGGAGCAGGGACTGAGCAACAGGATCTCACCCCGTCGTGGGGATTCAAACCGCCAACCTTCTGATCAGCAAGTCCTAGGCTCTGTGGCTTAACCCACAGCGCCACCCGCGTCCTTGGCATGCAACAATACCTATTCATAAAACCTCTCCTTGATTAGGCTAGCCATGCCTTTTCCTCCCCACATACGAAGCAGGAAGTTGGAATTGCAAACTAGACATGCACCCTTCTGCAGTGCCATTGGGGAAGGTGTTGATACCCGTTCTCCACCCTTCCATTGCTTGGACCACCTCTCTCCATTTTCAAATGGGCATCCTGAAGAGGAATGGAGTATCAATCTGCTTTAAGCTTTTATTTTTGGAATGAAACTAGTTTGTGGAAAAGCAATAGGTAAATTATGCAATAGATTCAGTGTGTGTGCAAACTAGCTAGAAAAATATATATCTAAATGTGCATTGAACATCAAGCATAATGTTGTGAATACACAACATTAATTTAAGGCATTCTGCAGGGACTACCCTCACCTCCCCCAACACTAGTTTTGGCTCCAAAACTGAAGCAGGTTATGATTTGGTGCAGTTTTAGCAAACAGTGCCATGCTCAATTATCAGGCCTAGTACTCCTTGGAATTTATCCTTCTTCTTTTTTTGGAAGGCTATGTTTATACATCTGGCTCAGATCTTTTGTTAATTTTCCATGGGATCTAACCTAGACCATTTCTCGGTGTTCTAAAAGAAATTACTTTGTATGATATATTACTTATTTTAATCAAATACAATTTTTTTTCTAATTGTCACAGCTATGGCAAACTCACAGGGGATGGTCTGACTTGTGTACATTTCTGACAGCGAAATCGGTAACAACAGCTGCTTTGTGCCAGCTATCTCATGTACCATACCTCTCAAGTCTTGTCATTCACATCTCCCCTAATTACCAAACATCTGCTTTCCATTCCCATTAACACTCCACTACCAGCTTGTCTAGTTTAATATCAATGACTCCTGACCTCCCCCAAGGAAGACACTTTATGTCAAAATTCCCCCCCAAATGGAGCCTGTTTCTGCACTCTAAATTTGTGCATTTTAAATGCGACCATTTCCTAAAATCAGCACACCTCGGGGAAAAAGGAATGCATGTTAAAAGTCACTGTAAAGAGGTAGATCACAGGCAAAAAGAAGCATTTACCTTCCCATCTCCAAGAAAGAAAAGAATTAAAAGCCTTTTAAAACATTAGTATTAAATGTTACATATAAAACAGTAGGATGCATGACAGGTTAGAAAAGGCAGCTTACAGGTTCGGGCGAGTGTCTATCTGGCAAATATAGAACTATTATATGTGAAATGATATCTGTCGACTTAAATAGAGACCCTAATGGAAGGTCCCAACTGCCTTTATTATTTTTTTAATTATAGGTTATTATAACAGTGTTAATGTTCGCTGGTTAATACACGATTCTAAAATTCAAAAGAATTATGGCTCTATAACTCCCCACCCCATCTTTTATTCCAGGTTGTGATCTCATAAAAAAAAAAAAAAATCCTATTTGGAAATCAGTTGGCACTTAAAATATTTAATAGCGTCTTTGTGTTCTCCAGTTGCATCATATTATACTTTCACAAAGTACGAGGGAGGAGGGGTGGGAAGGGGTTTGAATGGTGAAAGTCTATTTTTTGCATTAAATGACTCTAAGATTGACTATAATAACCCCATACTCCCTGCCCCCGGAATCAGAGACAAGCTCTAGATCTAGATCATTATCTATATACTTTGTTGCTTTGGTTTGTTGGGTGATGGTTTAAAAGGTTCCCTGCAAATGGTGACTATGGCTAATGTGCTTATTTTAAAACAACACAGTGAGACTGCACTCAGACAGCACTTTCTTCTGTTTTCTCGATGTTTCCTTGCCTGATAAATTTCGCGTTTTATGTGATCTTTCACATAAAAGCCACTTCTGGAAATCTAACCGAAGTTTAGTGCCCATTTCCATGTTAATTCTTCCAGAAAAAAAATCTGTTCGCAATCCCATTAACCTGGAAAATTGCAGGATGAAATTTGAGGCAGCATAGTGTTTTTCCTGCCATTTTCATGGAGGGAAGAGAAGCCCCCATGTGCAAAATGCTTTCTTATGTCCTACTGTCGTACCACAGCACACCCGCTGATGCGAATGAATGCAACAGGTAGTGCGCTCTAAAAGGATAACTGGAAACTGGGTGAGTGTCTAGGGCCGTGGTCCCCAACGTGGGGCACACGCTCCACAGGGGGGGGGGCAATTTGAGAATGAGTTAGACCAAGATAATGAGCTTTTAGGCTTCTTCCATGAGAACAGGTGTTTACTTTTTGAATAATAAGAATTATATGTTGGGGGGAAATCGTGATTTTAGAGATGCTTAGGTGGGGCATGGCCGAAAAAAGGTTGGAAACCATTGGTCTGGGGGGAGGTGAGACCAGTTTCCAAACAAGGGAAGGATGCCATCCATTTCTTTGAAGGACAACCAAAAGGCAACCCAATTCTTTTCAACAAGCGGAACTCATTTCAACCCAATTTGGAATTAAACCATCCATCTGGTTCCCTAGGTTGCTGTCATCTTGAGCACTGCTTCCCAGTTGGCATTCCTCTACAGCAGGGGTCAGCGAACTTTTTCAGCAGGGGGCCAGTCCACTGTCCCTCAGACCTTGCGGAGGGCCAGACTATATTTTGAAGGGGGGGAAATGAACGGATTCCTATGCCCCACAAATAACCCAGAGATGCATTTCAAATAAAAGCACACATTCTACTCATGTGAAAACACGCTGATTCCCGGACCATCTGTGGGCCAGATTTAGAAGGCAATTGGGCTGGATCTGGCCCCCGGGCCTTAGTTTGCCTACCCATGCTCTACAGCTCTTCTATTTGGCCAGTTTTTCTCCTTTGTGCAGTGGAGAGTGGCCCATTAGGGCAACTGGAACACCACCCCCTCAGCCAGACCCCCATTTGCCCACCTTCCTACAACCAATCCAGGACGTGTCTTTAGCTTCCTCCTCCTTCGTCTCGGTGATGCTCTTATAGAACCCTACAGGCTGGAGGAGGATGGGGCCCAAAGTAGAATGGGTTTTCTCTGCCAGCCATTGTCTCTACCACTGCTTCTGTGAGTAGCTTAGGACCTTTGTTCATGGCTCGCTGCTACTTTTCAACATTTGGTCCTCAAACATTCACTTGACTGCACGTTTCCGCTGGCAGTAGCTGTGCTAGTTGTTGTCTGCTTCTGTGTGGTGTTAAACTTGCTATATGGAACACAGGTGCAAGCTGTCTCCACGCATGTACAACCTGTGTACACTCAGTGAACCTTACAACAATGATTTTTTAATTTATATGACTTTTCTACAGTGTTAGTCACCCTGGAGAATCTCTGGAACCATGCTTGGTGGTGTGCAGATGTTTGTACTGCAGTTAGTCCAGAATGCAGCAGTTAGCCTCTGAACTGGTGCCCTCCACAGGGACTATCAAATACAAGTCCAGAAGAGCCTGCATCAATTACCAGCTTCTGGGCCCAATTCAAAGGGCAGCTTTTGACCTTAAATGCTCTAAACTGGGACTGGGAAACTTGTGGCACTCCAGATGTTACTGGACTCTGACTCCCATCAGCCCCAGTCAGCAGGGCCAATGGTCAGTGGTAATGGAAGCTGTAGTCCAACAGCATCTGGGTACACATGAGTGGAGGAGTCAAGATGTTGTCTGAATTGGCACTTATGTATCTCACCTTACTTTTCTTTAGGGGAACCCATGGTGCTTTAAGTGCAAGGTGTGAATGTGGCTCAGACGAGGTATCTGGGGATTCAGCAAATGAACTGCTGTTTTTAACTAGTTCACTCATATTGCTTTGTTTTTAAATGTTGTAAGCCACCTTGAATTCCATCTTGGAAGCAAGGCAGAAGACAAATATGCTAAATAAATAAATATCTAAATCTATACACCACGTATCTACCCTGTCTAATCTCTAGATAGATTCATGACAAGAAACATTAAGGGGAAACATGTATAATGAATTCCACTGCCTCTGTGGCATTGTATCCTATGTCAAATATATAACATACTCAGTAAAACTGCTGTTTAATTGATGTTTTCTCCTTTCTTCTGCAGTTTGAGACAGGATGAAAACATCACTCTTCTTCCTGTAATTGATGGCTCCCTCTTGTCCTCTGTTCAGGAGGAATGAAGCATCAATTAAACAATGACTGGGTGACATTTTATGTATTTGACCTGGGTTTTGAACTGCCGGACAAAGTGGTGGGTGGGTGGGATGGCGAACTTGCTTTCTCTTGTTAAAACTGAAACTAATTAGTCACATATTTATTCCGAGGGAGGAAGGGCTGAAGAGAGCACGGCTTTCTCCTGGATGAAGCAGTTGCCACTTAAAATTTGTACTTGGCGAGTGATGGTAAGAAAGAAAGAATTTGTTGTCATTAAAATGCTGTTTACTGTACTGTTACTGTGGACTGCCTGAAGCCACAAGGGAATTTACGATTTCCACATTGGGTTTCTCCATTCTGCTCCTCTGTTTTCTCCAGTCAGTTCCACCTACACTTTCTGGGCTTCATTATTTGCATTTCTAATTCATAGTGGAAAGGTTTCCACCATTACATTTCTGCTAAACTTTAAATCGCTAGAAAGAGTTGCCGTGCCTTAAAATAGGATGCGCTTTGGCCTTGCCGAGAACGCATCAGCTGTTGTTATCACACTAGAAAGCAGTGTGATTACATTGTTTGCAATTTTTGTTGGTCCTTCGCTTTACTCTTATTTTGGAATAAAGAATCTGTGTCATGCAGATAAGAATGCTTGCATATTCCTTGGCTTTTCTTATAACCCAAGTATTTCCTATGGGGCAGATGAATCCTATGGAGACTGAGGGGGTGGGAGGGGTCTGTGGCAGGGAACCACCATGTCCAAGTTGGAGCTTTCCCTCTTATTTTGGTTTAACCTTTTGTAAATAATAATAATAATAATAATAATAATAATAATAATAATAATAATTAGTCTCATGGGAGGGACGTTCACTAGCCTAGCTCCAGGGCTGACATACCTTTCCCCCCATTTGTGGGACATGCCAGGGGAACAAGAGACATTTCGATCCTCAGTCTGCCCCCAGCCTGACATGCCCCACTTTTGCTGCCCACCACTTTTGGAGTGCTGACAGCAGAGCGATGACTTTGGAAATGTCCTTTGCTGCAGTGAAGAGGTCTCTGGTGGCAGCCCTCCTCCTCCGAAGACATACAGGGCTTCAAATTTCTGTGCCCCCTGGGATGTCCCCTAAGTGACTATTTAACTACACTTCCTCACATTTTTATGTTGTTGTTTATAAATGTTTTCACTGTGAATTTGGGACACCATCCACCCTTGCAACAGCTCGATCTATGGCAGTGGTCCCCAGTGGTTCCCCCCCTCCAACAGATCACTTAAAAATTGCTAAGAGTCTTAAAACCTTCATGATTCGCACCAGCCACATACCTATTGTCTCAATTCTAGTGCACTGTGCTAGATGATGCATGATTTTAATGGGCTTTTTTATTGCCTATTTATTGCTTATACAGTGGTACCTTGGCTTAAGAACAGTCTAGTTTATGAACAACTTGGATTAAGAATGCTGCAAACCCAGAAGCAGGTGTCTTGGTTTGTGAACTTTGCCTTGGAAGCAGAATATGTTCCGCTTCCTGTTGAGTGTAATTTGAGTCCCCCGCTGCTATGGGAAAGCATGCCTTGGTTGAAGAATGCTTTGGTTTCAGAACGGACTTCCAGAACAGATTAAGTTCGTAAACCAAGGTACCACTGTATTGTGTTTCATTGCATTACAGTTTGAATTATATTTCAAATTGTAAGCATTCTTCACAGACATGATGTGAACCACCCAAATGAAGCTTGTGGACCACTGGTAGTCCACAGAGCATGGTTTGGGAACCCTTGATCTATGGGGTTCTCTTTCCACCCACTGGCTACCCTTTTGTGTATGATGCATATCACATAACCACAACTCAGAAAGGGAGGCTCACTGTCATTCTCCCATGGAAGAATAAACAGAATGTTGTTGTTGTTAGCGGCCATCTCCCTCACTCTGGTCTGTTGCCTTTTACGGGGAGGAGAAACCTGATTTGGGCAGTGGGAAAGCCTTACCCTCCAACATTTCTCTGATGAAAACAGGGACGTCCTAAGGAAAAGTGGGACATTCTAGGATCTAATCAGAAACCGGACGGCTTCTGTAAATCTGGGACTGTTCCTGGAAAATAGGGACACTTGGAGGGTCTGGAAAGAGTCTCATCTTCCCTATCCTTTGCAGGCAAATTTGAGAGGCAGTTGGGGCTGCCCCCTGTCATGCAGCCACAATGGTATCAGGTGACCACCACCAGGACTTCAAAGCAGTATGCAGGGCTAGCGAAGAACCCTGTGTGGTGCTTTGAAGCACTGTGGATCAGCAGGACTTGAAGGCACTGCCCATTAGCTGAACGGTGGTGACTGCTTTCTGCCAGGATTGGCTATGCAACTAATTCCTCATGGATTACATCACAGTCATACAAAATTATGTTTTGCATGGAGTGTTCAGGAGATGATGTGAAGCTGCCTTAGACTGAGCAAGCCCCAGGTTTGCCCTAACTCAGTATTACCCACTGGGTCAGGGGTTGTCCAAAGTCCCACACAGAGGCATAGCTGTCAACCTTCCCCTTTTTTTTAAGGGAAATTCCCTTATTCCGAATAGGATTCCTTGCAAGAAAAGGGAAAAGTTGACAGCTATGCACAGAGGTAGGCCTGATCCCTGAGATGGAAGCTGGAAACATCTAATTGCATGAAAATACACATGGAGAAAACATGCTATTTTAGAACTTAACTTACTGCATTTTTGACACTCCTGCATGTAGAAAGAAAGGCCTCTTCTTTGTCCTTCTCTTCCTGCTTCAAAGCCATTTCCTTACAGTGCTAGCGTCTCTTCCAAAGTTCAGGCACTGCCAGTATTACCAGTCCCATATACCCACTGTTTGTGTATGTGTGGATGAACGTATTCCAGTAGGAAAAATAGTGTTGCCCTCTTATTATTATCAGAAATCCCTGCAGCATTTGAAGAGAGGGAAATTTGCATAGATTCCTTTTCTCTATGTTGGTAGAGGAACAGTGGGGATTTTTTTTTGAGAAGCTATGTAACATGCAAAAATATAACTAAATAACAACAACACCATACACGCACGCAGACACACACACGCACACGCACACTCATAAAGCCTGCTATAAATGAGACTCTGGATTTTAGTTGAAATTCCAGTAAAGAGAATTGCACATCAAAACATCACGCTCCCCCCACACACACACCCCAAAGTTTGCAGCGTTAAAGGAAAGGAGATGAAACGCAATTAGCAAACAAAAAACAGCAACATTGTAGAGGATGGTCACTTTTTGTATGTCATGTGGCTTTAAAAACAAGTCAGATAAATGATGATGCCATTAAAACTGAACTAATTAAAGAAAGCTTCTTTTAAGAACTCATTAACTGCAACCTCATTTGCATAATGATGCATATTAATTAAGTTTTAATGAATCTGAATTTGCACCAAGCCTATTCATGTTGGCTTTGAAACAAATTGAACAAATTAGTTAAAAGCTTTTTGGAATCTACTTTTCACACAAAAACTGAATATGAATGCCATCATTTCCACAAAAAAGAAATATTTTTTCTTTTAATTTAATTCAAAGGTATGCAGGCCCATCTCTTAATTATTTTTAAATGCAATCATTTCCACCTTCCCCCCTTCACAAAAATCAACAGTATTACTCATCCCCATGCTGAAAATATTGTAAATGGATGTTGTGGGATAAAACCATTACAGCCAATTTATTGAAAGTAAGGTGGAAACATTTGACTTCAGGGTGCATTTAGTTTATTTAATACGCAGGTTTCAATTTTGTCAGAAACCTTTAGGCATTTGGGCTGTCTCTTGAACAGTCACTGAAGCTGCATTTGTATGGCTGTACGAGGTTTTCATGTTATATGTAAGAATATGAAATTGCTCGCCTGATGCCCATTTCCTAAAGTCAGATTTCACAGCATAAAGCGGGGGGGGGGGGGGGAGAGAGAAAGGGTGGGAAAATCACCCCTAAGCATTTAAACCCCGTGTTTCCTTGCATTGCTGTTCAGTGAATGTTAATTTTCCTTATACACACACACACACACACACACACACACAGAGCAGAATCCAATTTTAACAAGTTTGCTTTCAGCTCATAATAAAAACAAGAATTACAGCAGAAACACTATTGATTTCCTTATACTCCATTGTGTCTTCATCAAGAATGAAGAGATTTATGTAATTACTGCTCCATCTTTTGTTGTTTGGAAAGACTTTTCTTTTTTTGTAAGTCAGCAAATACAAAGGCTGGAATGCTTTCATTGTTGAGATTAAAAGATCATCTTCTCCCCACCCCTCCCCAGTTAAACGGTAGTGGTTTCTTCAGGGAGACTGACAACAAGGAAGATGCTGCCTGACAACAGTTCACACTTTTGTGACTCACAATCACACAAACATCCTGCTCGTCTAACCTCATCGTCCACCATGACACCCACTGGCATGGAGCAGGCAGATGTCAGTGACGCTTTCCTACAACACTGCACACTATGTGCAGTTCTCTTTATTAATATTTAGGGATATAAAATGACAAGAGCTTGTGTTATTGGCTTCTATTGATTACCACTTCAGTTCAACCCAGGGCACTCACAGCCATGCAGCTGATCTCCTTCCTGTTGCTCATTTCGTCCAAGTCTAATTTACGCCATACGGTTTAAGACGAAGAATCCTGGGAACTGAGGTTTGCTTAAGATGCGCAGAATTTCCTAGCCTGCTTCCCCAGGTCCAATTCCCAGCATTCTCTGGCGAGAGGGACACACTGTTTAACCAGGTTAAGGTTGCAATGCTATACATCAGTCTTTCTCAATCTCGGTTCCCCAGATGTTGTTGGACTACAACTCCCATCATCCCTAGCTAGCAGGATCAGTGGTCAGGGATGATGGGAGTTGTAGTCCAACAACATCTGGGGATGAAAGGCTGTGTACATTTGTGTATAGTAAATCCCAGGAAAGCCATTGTACCTGTAATAATTCATAAAGCTGAGATGAACAAACACCCCGCCCCCGGTCCATTTTCATGTGATCATTCATTCACTGGGGAAGTGAAAGAATTTTTCTGGCTACTTTCAAGGAGGGTAGCTGATTTTTTTGTAAAAATATCTTCCTAAATAGGCGATATGCATTACATTAAGGATGGGTGAATATGTCCATTTACATTCCTCTTAGATTAGCATTCTTCCAATCTTTAAATTCAGTTCTCTGAATATTCACATCAGCTTGTGATTGATTGATTGATTGATTGATTTTTTTAAAAAAATAAGGCTTCATGAAAATTCATCAGCATTTTACTGCAAATTTCTCAGAACACACACAGTTTTGCAGAGCAGTGTTTTCCAATCTAATACATTTTTGTTTGTTATTTGCGCAAAAGCACACATTTTTATGCACACTCTGGTATGTACATTTTGTTCACATCACTTGACTGAATAACTGTGTTGCAAAATTTGGGCACCTGTGGTATGTTTCAGTTTGCCTGTTGTTTCGGACAGTGCAAGCACTTGGGTAGATTTGCCTTTAAACATGAATTGAATTACTTTACTTCTCCATTCCTGTTCTCAGCTACCCGTAGTGGTGTGAGGATCCGTGGGAAATCACATTGCGTGCCAAAGAGCTTCTATGAATGGTTACAATTGGAAAACAAAACCAATGGCTAAAATGTTTTGATTTGAAAGACAGTTAAATTGATCTTTTAATCTACTCCTTGACGATACCTGATGGGTGCATATTTTTATACATTTTATTACGAATATTGTGTATGCATGTTTTAAATTCTTGCTTTCCCTCTCTGATTATTTGTGGGGAGTTATTGGGTTGTTTTTGTTTTGATTATGTATTTTGTCTTTTTATATTGTGATTTTATCCTGTGAACCGCCCTGAGACCTGTGGGTATAGGGCAGTATATAAATAAAGGAATAAGACTCCATGACCCCACAGTTCCCTAGGGGGAATGAATAGCAGCATTTTGGACAACAGCATTTTGGGTCTGGGGCTTGAATATGGCCACAATTTTATTGGTTACAGTAGAGAATGATTTGGCGTAGGCATTGGGTAAAGCCATTGCTATTGTGCTCCAGCCCGTCTGCTAGGAATGCATCTAAGGGTAAACCACAACCATGGAGGGGGGGATATGCCCT
Source organism: Podarcis muralis (assembly GCF_964188315.1). Taxonomy (NCBI): domain Eukaryota; kingdom Metazoa; phylum Chordata; class Lepidosauria; order Squamata; family Lacertidae; genus Podarcis; species Podarcis muralis. The sequence continues at coordinate 34,724 of NW_027554724.1, forward strand.
ATGACTTACATCAAATAGGGGTAGCCCTGCAGGGTCGCCATTGGAGTAGTGGTATGGCCCTAGACTCCACCTGGGCATCAGACCGAAGCTACTCCTCCTGGATCCTTTCAACAGGATACCCCTTCCCAAAGAGGCAAAGGCTACAACGTCCCCTCCACCAAAGATCTAGGTTTACCCAATGCCTAACCACCTTACAAAGTTGTGACGATTGCTATGAGTTAGGCGAAAACCAGATGGCCAGTGCCAATTTGCCAAATGGGGAAAAAAATCCTGCCAGGATACGGCAGCTGACTTAGTCCATAGCAAGGCATAGCTGTCAACCGTCCCTTATTTGGCTGGAAACTCCCTTATCCCAGCGCCGTGTCCCGCTGCTGTCCCTTATTGACGATGTCCCTTAAATTGCCCAGGTTTCAAAGGAAGCAGCTTCTCTCCCTCCCTCCCTGCCGGCCAGGGAGGAGGGAGGCTCCAACTGTGTTGCTTGGCTGCCCGGCCCGGCCCCCTCCGGCCTCCTCTCACCAGCCTCGGCCCCCGGGAGCCCCTCCTCGCCGGGACTGGCGGGAGCCTTGGGCCCTTCCGCCACCATCCTCCTCGTGGCCGCCAAACAGAGCGTCTCTGCCTGGGGCCTCCCCTCTGCCCGTCGCTGCCGCTCCCGCTAGGCCGTACTGCGGCTGCACCGCTGAAGGACCTGAATGAGATGGGCAGCCTGGCGCGGCCTATGAATTGCTGGGGAGCCTTGAGAGGAGAGCAAGGGCAAAAAGTTGTTGCTGCTTGTAGTTATTTAATTGCAGTGTTTCATCAGCTGGTGTCTTGAGCAGCAACCTGTGGAAATGAAGGGCTAAAAACCAGCGATGCTCTCCAAAATTATCTGGTCCCTTTTAACTTTGTATTTCAGCTGGTTGTCTAAAATCCCTTATTTTGGCTGCTGATCCCTTATTTTCGAGGCTGCTGGTCCCTTATTTTCAAAGTTGACAGCTGCTGGTCCCTTATTTTGTAAGTTGACAGCTATGTAGCAAGATCAAAGCACAAATAAAAGCAAAGAGATTAAGGGAGGGTGGATGGGAGATCTGTCCAGAAAGGCAGGAAAGTCTGCTGGGCAGGCCACAATTTAATGACCCCTGGGAGTGGGCCTCAAATGTTGCTATTGGCTGGCTGGACCCACTTCCAGGGGAACACCCGTCCAAGAGTTGCTGGCATTGGCCAATAGCCAGCAGCTGGGTGATCCAGCCTGCTATTTTCCAGATCACTTGTGCTGTTTCGCCCCTGTCCACAACACTGCCCACTATCCGTAGTAGTGTGAGGATCTTAGCAGCCTCCATTCCTGGCTGCATCTGCTAGTTTCCATGGGAAATCACATTATGTAAAGATACATCAAAACACATAGAAAAACAGCATTAAAGGGCCGTTTGCCCTGACAACAGCCCAGTGGACAGTATTACCTGCACCTTGGTTTTAGATACAGATATACTAAGAAAGAAAGGTAGTTAGGTAGGCAGACAGATATTAGATATTGTGATTCTGTGGTAATTTAAAATGGATTCTAAAGTTTAGTTGGTTCTGGTCAGGGAGAATGGAATAGGAAGAACCGTTCTTCAGTCTTTTAAGATGGTTTTTGTGTTACTGACTTAGTACCTCCAGCAAAATTTTACTACTGCCTTGTCACAATAAGATTTTGCCCCTTTTCCTGGAATGAGAGAGTTGGATAAATCTTTACTATACCTCACCAACAGAGGCTATTTGTTCCTTTAAAGAGGGAAGATTCCTCCCTGTTTCATTTATCGTTTATTAAAATCATATGCCACTCCGTGTCAAAACACTGGTTTACAATAAAATACAATAGAATGCAAGAAACAAAAAAAAAAACCATGCAAAGTAAATTGTTCTAATTTTTTAGAAAGACATTTGAGGGAAATGCTACACACACACACCAGACAACAAGGGCAAGGAATAAAAGATTATCAATGAAGGATCTGTATGCACACATATAAGACTTTTGTCTTTCCATTTAGGAATCACTTCCTAAGAAACATCTCGTTGTCTTTCAACAATGAAAGAAGCAGCAATAAAAACCATTATCAGGCTTGAAGCCAGTTTCAAACCCAAGACAGATACAGACTGGACAAGAATCTGCACATAAAAGGCTTGTTGGAAAAAGAAGTTGTTCAGTGGGCACCAAAAAGACAACAGAGGTAGCGCCTGTCTGATATGCAGTGGGAGTGAGTTCCAAAGGACAGGTGCCAACACACTAAAGGCCCAATTCCTAAATCATAAGGAACAGAGCTCCTGATGAGATGGCATTTGTGGAATGCCTTCTCCTGAAATGAATGGCAGTTAGATGACTACATGCGGAGTGAGATGATATTTCAGGCATCATGCTTCAAAACCGTACGGAGCTCTGGACACCAGTAACCGCATCCTGAACCCAGCCCAGTGGCTAACAAGCCACCAGTGCAATCATTTCATCAGCCTGTGATGGGATCTCCCATATTTCTGACAGGATGCATTTATTCCCTAAATAAGTCCCATGGAAACAGGGACTTGGAAACAGTCTTCATTTGCTAGTTCCAAAAGCACCCAAAGTGAGCCAGCTGCCATTCAGAATTTAACCGTCCACAGCAGGTTGCCTACAGGCTTAATGTCTAAGCATAGCTGTCAAGTGTCCCTTATTTGAAGGGAGAGTCCCTTATTCCAGCGCCATGTCCCGCTGCTGTCCCTTATTGATGGATGTCCCTTAAATGTCCCTTAAATGGTGTCCCTTAAATTTCAAAGGAAGCAGCTCCTCTCCCTCCCTCCCTGCCGGCCAGGGAGGAGGGAGGCTCCAACTGTGTCGCTTGGCTGTGTTGCTCACCCAATAAGAAGTCTAAGAACGACTGGGGGGTGGAGCTTGCATGCCTTGTGTGTGGCTAGTTAATGCAAGCTGAGGGGGTTTTTGAATGCTGGATGCCACTTTGTTGCATGTGCTGCTGCAAACTTTGCAGTGCAAAGCCAGGCCGGGGAGCCATCTTAAGTTGAGGCTGCATAGGCCTTGTGGTGCATGTGATTCAGATTCTATTCAGTTGAACTTCTGATTACAAAGTTGGTTGGACAGTGTTCTCGAAGCTACCAGCATGAGTTTGACTAGACTGCAGGAGGACAGGAAGACTGGAGTGCCTGGAACAGGTGAGGCTGCAGGTCCCTTATTTTGGCTGCTGGTCCCTTATTTTCAAATCTGTAAGTTGACAGATATGTGTCTAAGGCAGAGTGGAGAGGAACCCAAGGAGGGCTGCTTTTCCCCGGAGTAGACAGGAGGTGTGTACCAGCAGTGGGAGGGGCCAGAGGCAGGGGTGGGTGGGGCTGGAGACCTGTGTTGGCAGAACCAGAGCAAAACTGGGTGGAAAAGAGCCAAAAGTGAGCAGGGAACCCCCTTGTTGCCTTTCTGCCAGCCCTTTACTCTCTTTGCAATTCCTTCTCCCCCACCCCACCTATTTCCCCTTCTTTGCCGCCCTAATTAAATTAGGTTGAGGGCTATACACTGCCTACCCCTAGCATGAGGGCATGACCCAGGCAAACTTAATCCACTTTTAACAAGGCATTACCAATTTGTGTGTTTTCTCTTGCATTCCTCTCCTGACATTCTGTTTTGATTTCTTTCTTTCTTTAATCTCTAGGTTAATTATTGCAGGCTTCCTGTTACGGCAATTCATTTCCAGTTATCTTTTTTTAGCATCCGCCAGCAAGTGCAAAGTTTCCTCCCCTCCCCTCTCCAGGTCCTCTTCCCTCCCCCAGCCGCCATGTTCTTATTTCGCTTCTAAGCTTGCTGGTGAGGACCTAGAAGATCATAAGAACCTACAGGTACTGCTGGATCAAGCCAGGGGCCCTGTTCTCACAGTGGCCAACCAGTAGCCCCTGAGAAGCATGCAAGCAGAACCTGGTCATAACAACATTCTCCCCACCTGTGGATCTCAGCAGCTGGCAGGAGAGTGGGTACAGAATCCAGCCACTAGGGAGTTGCTCCATCCCCTTTATCATTTTGGTTGCCATTTTCTGAACCATTTCCGACCCTGCAATATCCTTTTTGGGACGAGGCAATTGCTTTAACTGCAGTTTTCTTTCTGCTTATGTGCTTAGGATATGAGGTTAAAGGTAAAGGTAAAGTAAAGGGACCCCTGACCATTAGGTCCAGTCGTGGCCGACTCTGGGGTTGCAGCGATCATCTCACTTTATTGGCCGAGGGAGCTGGCGTACACCTTCCGGGTCATGTGGCCAGCATGACTAAGCCACTTCTGGCGAACGAAGCAGCGCGTGGAAACACCGTTTACCCTTTTATCTATTTATCTACTTGCACTTTGACATGCTTTCAAACTGCTAGATGGGCAGGAGCAGGGACCGAGCAACGGGCGCTCACCCCGTCATGGGGATTTGAACCAGTGACCTCTGTGGTATAACCCACAGCGCCACCTGCGTCCCTAGGATATGAGGTTAGGAAGAAGTTTATCACATCCTCCCCCCCTTTCTTTTCTCTCTTGTTTAATTCACGGTGTACTCTTTATTCGTTTGATTCATTATTTCCGGATATTTTACCATTTTGTTAAAGCAGAACTTCTCCTCGGTTTTGGTGAAAGCAGACTTTCTATTTTTGCTGCTCCTTTATTTTTGCAAAAACAAAAATTCAACGTGTTGCAGGTTTTGCTTTTTATTTACGAGGTATCGAGGGGATAGGGTAGGGCCTCTGTGGCAGAACGAGGTGTAAGAATCATGACGCGGTAGAATGGACTGCACCATTTCACAATGCGGGTGGAGAAGGTGCCAGCTCTGAATGTTCTTCATGTAAAATCTCCTTGTAAGTTACAAAAAAATGAAAAAGAGCAAAGGCTACTCCTTGCTGTTGTAGTTTTCTGCTAACAGAGTTACTAGGATGGTGGGGGTTGCACACAGAAAGATTCAATATTATTACCTGTGTAACAGCAGCCTGAAGTGGCATTGTCCATTCCACCACCTCAGCAGTTCATAAAAGGTGAATGGGACACTGTCCTATCAAGTGCTGTCAGCCAGGCCCCACCTGACTATTGGTCCGTCTCAGTGTGACTCCCTGTAGAACTCAGCTGCAAAGAGGATGGGTACAACACTAGTATTAGCTGGCTCTGTTTGCCATTGGCTCTGGCTCCCCCTAGTGATGACCTCCCTGCATTCTGTCCTAGCAGTCCTCAATGGGCACCAGTCACAGCTACACCTGAGAAGTTTGCCGCTTTCTTCTGCTGTGTGTGTAGACCAAAGCATCGGTTTTGTTTTACGCCGAAGAGGGAATGTAGATGGCGCGACCATCTCGTTTGCTGCGCCACGTAGTATTCAGCAGCCAACTGACTTGACTTATCGGGGCTTGCCGAGAAACACCGTGAGGGGTAAGCAATAAATAGGAAAATAGGAAAGAGCACATAAAACTGATGAGTACTTACCCTCTATTCCCTACTGATGTTTCTACTTGGCCCTGCTTAGCATTTCAATCTATATAAAGTCAATGGGCCATATAACCTTCTCCTGCATACACTAACCAATTAACATTATTCTTTAATAGGAAGAAGTTTAAGGGATGTATTGTCTTCCTATTTTATTCAGACTAACGTTGTTTACTAAACCACAATCACGATGCCTCCCTTCAAGGGCCAAGGCAATTTTATGGTCCGTGTAAGGGGCGATAGAGAGAAGAAAAGACAAAAAAAGGAGATATCTACGTATGCTTATGTCTACCAGAATATCTGCTCAGTCACCTCTTAGGTTTGATGGGACTTACATCCAGGTAAAGGGATGCGGGTGGCGCGACGGGGTGAGCTCCCGTTGCTCTGTCCCAGCTCCTGCCAACCTAGCTGTTCGAAAGCACACAGTGCAAGTAGATAAACAGGTACCGCTCTGGCGGGAAGGTAAACAGCATTTCAATGCACTGCTCTGGTTTCACCAGAAGTGGCTTAGTCATGCTGGCCACATGACCTGGAAAAACTGTCTGCGGACAAACGCCAGCTCCCTCGGCCTTTAAAGCGAGATGAGTGCCACAACCCGCAACTGGACTTAATTGTCAGGGGTCCCTTTACCTTTACCTTTACATCCAGGTAATTAGGTATAGGATGGGAGCCTAACAGAGCTGTTCTCTATCAAGGGGTCTCAAAATCCAGAATGGTGTGAGGATTTTTTTAAAGCACCCTCATGTGCTTAGAGCGGATGTAACCAACATAGTGTCCTCTGAATGTTGTAGACTCCAGTTCCCACTTGTCCCAACCAGGAAGGCCAATGGTGAGGGCTGAGGGGAGTTGTCGTCCAGAACATCTAGAGGGTGCCATGTTGGCTAGCCCTGGCTTAGATTAAGAACATAAGAAGAGCCTGCTGGATCCAGCCAATGGCCCGTCTAGTCTAGCACCCTGTTCTCACAGTGGCCAACCAGATGCCTATGGGCAAGTAGGATTCGAGCACAAGAGCACTCTCCCCTCCTTTGGCTTCTAGCAACTGATATTCAAATGGCCCAGAAAGCAGGTCTGTTTTTGCATATCCCACCCTCCTCAAGAATGAGGTAAGGCTCAAAACAACCCAAGTCCCAGTCCAAAATGGCCCAAGATGTTTCAATGCCCGTGGCAGAACATCAAAAGGGACCTCCCCCATAGTGGTAAAAATGTTATAATAAACTACATAGTTGATGAGTGGCTGTTTTTGGAGGGTTCCTGAGAATCGATGGCTTCCCTCTGCCAGCTCTTCTGCACACAGGCCTGCCTTGACGGACCCTGAGATTTGGGAGAAAAGGAAATATGCGGTGACACCCGAGCTGCTACTCAACCAAAGCAGAGGGCAAAACCACATGCCTTATAAGAATGTGGTTAAGATGTGCGTTTGCCAGCAGACAGTCCCTTTCTGAGAAGAGGGTTTATTTGTAAAAGGGAAAGGAGAACATGAGCTGAAGGTTCATTTACAAGGCTGTCATGGAAACAGCATTTTAAAATAACCACAACTACATAAAATGATAATCATCAAGCCAAACAAACTAAATGCCAAAATACTTTGAAGCCTAAAAATAAGAACTAGGTTTAAATTACCCTAATTTCTATGGTGTGTGCATGTGCATGTGTGTGTGTGGTTTTTTTGTGTTTTTTTACTACATTTCAGCAGGTAAATCACGTTTCGGCGCATTCTCTTTGTTTTTCATTCTTGAAGAGCAGTGAAGTGGTTTGTGAATCAGGCTTTTAAAAGACATTTGGCTGTAGCAAAATTGTAATAAAAATGCATAATATGTACTTAAGGAGGAAAGTAACACCTCTGCCACAAATTGGTTCTTTGAAATATTTAAATTAAAAAGCCTAAACCATACTATGCTTGAATAGAACAGAATTAAACAGCATGTAGCCAAGATATGGGGTTCTCCACATGGGGATACATGAAAATGGGCAAAACGCAAAGATGGAGAGGAGGGATCTTTATTAATGACTACATTGATGGTGGTTGTTTTCTCCAGTCCAGATCCATGACCCTTTGTTGTTGTCCAAGAAATCTGCCTTTCCATTGTACTTTAGAACAATCGCTGTGAACACTGAAACTTACCATATTTTTTTCAATGAATCTGGGGACACTTTTCAGTTTCCTACTACAAAGATGGATTTTGTCAGGGGACTGATTTGTAAATCCGGGGACTGTCCCCGGGAAACGGGGACATCTGTTAGCCTTAACTTACTGTCATCACCCTTAACCTTTGACTATTAGGGTAATTCTTAAATAAAAACACTTGAAAGAGCAGTGCAATACAATCCAAAGTGCACTGTTACTTTGAAGGAAATCCCTTTGAGTTCAATGCAATTAAGTTTCTCCTCAATGTGTTTCATTATATGAGCTACGAATGCAATATCCAATAGCCACTTACCTGGGAAGATTCCCCACTGAAGTCTGTGGGACTTCTTTCTGAGCAAACATTGCAGAGGATCGCACTGAATGCTTAGTTCTACTAAACATTCAGTGTGACATTTGGGTGCACAAAATGCTTGTGTCTTTCATTTGCACTCAAGTACTACCTAAGAAGAAGAAGAATGCATTGATAAAGGCCCAAGAGCCAATGGTAGGTGGAGCCAACAATTCTGAGTTTTGTGAGATAACCAGCCTCATGCTTAAGTCTATTTAATGTGTGAAGGGGTTAAAAGCATAATGTAAGCTATCCTGACAGGCTTAGCTCACCTTGGGAGGGACTCGGGAATAAAGCCTTTGCTCCCCTCTCAGTCCACCTGCGAAGCTCAGGGTGTAAAGTGGTTTGAGCTGCTTAGTTGTACAAGGCGCTCTTGAGTTCATAGACCAGTAATTTAGGAACTTTCACAATTGTACCTAAACCAAGTTTTACTGCCTGTGCAATGCTTTCTCGATGCTGTATGGAAAAGTGCATGAATTTGACCTTTGGAGAGTTTGTAAGTAAACCATTTTTACTTATCAAACGTGTGGCCTTTTTCTATGCTGGGGGAAGAGGGGACTATTTTGGAACTCATAAGGGCATATTTTAAGGGTCTAGCAGCTCATACTTCCATACTCTACTTTGCTGCATGTTTTGTGATTTTCAATCTACTGCTGCGGTTCACTTACCAAAGGGTACTTGCCCCAAACTTGGAGGCAATTGTCCTTTTATACCTATTTTTTCCCCCTTGCCACCCAATAGTTTTGCCCCCATCCAAATTGCTACAAGAATGCATTCCATCAGGGCCATCTGTAGGTTTAAGAGGACCTCCAACAAAATGTTGGGGTGGCTTAGACATCAGTATTCCCCTCCATTAGGCTGGTCATGTGGCCAGCAGCAAGGGGCGCAGCAGTGCAGAGGACATTCCAGAGATGGGGAGCCACCAAATGCTACCACCTTTCAAACATCACGTGGTTGTAGGCTCATCAGCAGAGCCTCCCTTTCTAGTTTTTAAGCATAGACAGATTGGTATGGGAGGATGAATTCCTTCGAATATTTGGACCCCAAATCTTGTAAGGCTTTTTAACTGGCTCATCTATTTTGCTGAAACGGTGAAAGTCCGATGAACCCGCTTTAGCGCTGGACGCATTTCACTGTGCTTTAATCCTTACCCTTAACTTAAGGGTCTGCCATCTTTATTTTTCCCCTGATGATATCTCACTGCAGGTCTCAGGCCTATGCTTTGTCCGGGGCCTCATTATGCTCTGCTTCAGGAGCAAGCAGAGGAAAAGCTGAGGCATCTGGGACTTTTTTTAGCTTAGAGAAAAAGCAAGTAAGAGGTGACGTGGTAGAAGTTTATGAAATTATGCATAGCCTGGAGGAAGTGGTTGGAGAAATGTTTTTCTCCTTCTCTCATCACAGTGGAGCTCATGGCAGTGGCAGAGGAAGGGGGTGCAGTAGGGGAAGTTCGCCCCAGGTGTCACCACTGGGGGTGTGTGTGACAAAATGCCAGGCAGAACTCACTGCGGGGCCTGCAGCGTGCCAGAGCCACGCATCTCTCCTGGGAGTGACACAGTGGCTTGGGTGCCCGCAGGCTCCACACTGACCCAAACGGTCCACCCACCGCGTCCCCCTCAGATGTAGGGTGGCTGAGTGGGAGGAGGCAGGCAGACTCCTCGGAGGCCTTGCAAAGCATCCTTTCCAGGCTCGTCCCACCCCTACGGGCGGCTGGCCCCGTGTCCCCGGGAGCTGCCCCAGGCACTCGATCGGCTTGCTCCATTAGTGATTCATGGACATCCAATGAAACTGAATGTTGGGAGATTCCGGACAAATAAAAGAAAGGACTTCTTCACGCAGCACAGTTACACTGTGGAATTCACCCCTCCCGATGGGAGGTAGTAATGGCCACCAATTTGGATGGCTTTAAAAGCAGATTAGACAAATTCATGGAAGATAAGACTATCAATGACTGTTAGCTATGATGGCCATGCTCTGCAGTGCTGTTTCTGAAAAGCAAGAACAGGAGGGGGGTGCTCTTGTGCTTAGATTCTGTTTGAGGTTTTCTGACAGACATCTGGGCAGCCACTGTGAGAACTACCGTATTTTTCGCTCCATAACACGCACTTTTTCCCTCCTAAAAAGTAAGGGGAAATGTCTGTGCGTCTTATGGAGCAAATGCACTGGACGGCAGCAGGATCCCTCAGCTGCCGCTGCAGTCATGAGCTGAGGGATGCTTCCGCTGGCGGAGCCATGGCTCCCGTCTGTCCCTCCTCTCGCCTCGCAGTAAAGCAAGCAAAGCGAGAGCCGCTTACACGGCTTCTGTCCCACTTTGCGCGGCTCTCGCTTTGCTTGCTTTACAGTGAGCCGGGAGGAGGGGCGGATGAGAGCCATGGCTCCCGTCTGTCCCTCCTCCCACCTTGCTCCTCCTGGCTTGCTGTAAAGAGCCGTGTAAGCGGCTCTTGCTTGCTTTAAAGCAAGAAAAGCGAGGGCTGCGCAGAGCATGTAAGCGGCTCTCAGTTTGCTTGCTCTACAATGAGCCGGAAGGAGGGGCGGATATTTTTTTCCTAAAAACTAGGTGCATCTTATGGTCAAGTGCGGCTTATGAAGCGAAAAATAAAGGTGGTTGCTGAACTACATGGGCCATTGGCCTCATCCAGCAGACTCTTCTTATATTCTTACCTTCACATGTTCTTATGGAGAACCTGTAGCCCTCCTGATGTTGATGACCATTGACCATGCTAGCTGGGGCTGATGGGAGCTGGAGTCCAAGAATGTCTGATGGCAAGGGATTCCCTATCGCTGCTCTACTCTCTCCTTTGGGTCTCATTTTGCCCACTGACCTTCACGATAGGGCACCATCTGTTTTCTGTTTCTATAATACAACTGTCTGGAACAGGGTCGGCTCCCTATCTAAATAAATAACCCAAGGAACTGTAAAACAAACAGTGAAGGGTGTTTAAAAATATTCAGTCATCCACACACAAGTCCAAAAGGGAGAGAGGCTAATATACAAATGCCAAGGAAAGAAAAGTAACCAAAATTTCCCACTCCCACATGTGCACACATCTCTTTTATCTTAAAGAGTTTGTCTGTTCCATTCAATGCCTTTATGAGGCTCCCCTGCAAGTTTTGCTTTGAATTCTTCCGTATTAGTCTCAGTTTAGCCTCTTGGAACCTGTGGTTATTAGTACATTACCAAGGGAAGTCCTCATCTGAAATGAGAACCACCTCTATGGGCTATAAATCAAACATAATTAGCCTCTCCAGTCAAGTTCTAGCAAAACATACCGGGGACTCGTACATGCTGGGGGGGAAGCAAGTTTGGAGCACAGCGCTCCACAACAGAAAGGGAGACATTTGCATCCACATAACAATATAATGATAGAACATTAGCTGGACATAAAAGCACAAGCACATATATTTATAAGGGCCAGCTCCAAATTTGACAAAGCAGCTGCGTCTTTGACCTGCCTTTTTCACTGCCGACAATGCATGGAACTGGGGCCCTGTGGAAAATGTAACTGGTGCTTCCCAGATCCTGACCTGGGGGCTGCCATTTTTATTTCCTACAAGGCTCCTACCCCATGCTATGGCAGGGTCATTGTGGACCATTAACATGGAAGCTCCAAGGCTCCCACACTCGGATGAAAGACTCAGAGTGTCCACTCAAGAAATCCGGAAAGTTTCATTGAGGAAATCAGCACACAATCTTCATATCCTATCTCATAGGATGCTTCCCAGATCCTTCCCAGATATATATGGTTTTTCAGATTAAAATTTTACAGTCACATATCCAACATACAACATAAAAACAAGATTCCAATGAATCTCTTGGACTTCCCTCCTCCCCTTTGTGGGTCCTATTGTTAATCATTTCCTCCTGCATCTTTTATGATCATCCAAATCTTTGATCTCTCCATTGTGTCCAAAAATCACCATTAAACTACAAGTGATATTCTAGTCCTACTAACAATCTTAACTGTTTAGAATGATCTTTAAGATAAGCTATAAACATATCCCCATTCTTTATTAAATTTTTGGTCCTCCTGATTTCTGATTCTCCCGGTCATTTTAGCTATTTCAGCATAATCCATCAATTTGATCTGCCATTCTTCTCTGGTAGGGACTTTATCTTCTTTCCATCTCCTTGTATCTTAACACAGGCTACAAGGTTTTTTAAAAGATGGGACACATGGCTGGGCATAAGCAAAGACATCGTTCCAACACCTGACATATCTCTCTCTCTCTCTCTCTCTCTCTCTCTCTCTCTCTCTCTCTACTTTTAGAGGGATGGGGTGAGGCCCACCATTTCCACACTTCCCGCCCCAAGCGAGAAGACTGAGCTTGCCAGCAAGTGCTTTGGGGGTTGCTCCTGTGCTGATGGCAGTGTGTTCTTGATGACAGGACTCAAGTCTAACCCTCTAACTCTCCCTCAGCCTCCCATCCAGGTGGCTCCACAGATTGGCCAGTCATCTTCTCAGCTACCATGGAAACCTCGCTCTCTGGAGGTGTGTTGGAAACTGGTTTGATCAACTCCCCCTTCCCAACTGGGATGTCCAGTGGCCCTGGGGGAGAACCCTCATCCAGATCATGGTTCAAACAGATGCTATGTACTGATCAAGCAGTGATATTATTATTATTATTAGTATTATTATTATTATTATTATTAATACCCCACCCTCCCCAGCCAAGGCCGGGCTCAGGGTGGCTAACAAGCAATAATAAAAGCAAGTTGAATGAATACAACTTAAAAATATTGAAACATTAAAATATTAAAATGCAGCCTCATCACAGGAGGAGAAAGGAAAAAGGAAAAAGAAAGAGGGGTAGGGAATCAAATTGGCTCCAAGCCAAAGGCCAGGCGGAACAACTCTGTCTTACAGGCCCTTGCGGAAAGAAATCAGATCCTGCAGGGCCCTGGTCTCATGAGGCAGAGCGTTCCAACAGGCCGGAGCCAGTGTTGAAAAGGCCCTGGCTCTGGTTGAAGCCAATCTAACTTCCTTAGGGCCCGGGACCACTAGGGTGTTGCTGTTTATGGACCTTGAGGCTCTCCTTGGGGCATACCGGGAGAGGCGGTCCCGTAGGTACGAGCGTCCTAGGCCTTCCCACCTGTGGGTGCCAAGAGTTATTTTGGCACCTGTATAAGAAACACTGCTCTCTGGGAGATAAAATAGAATGATTTAAATAAATAAATAAATAACCCAATAATTTGCTGCCCTGTATGAGACCCCAAATCACTTGCCCGAGGCGACTTCCTCATTCTGCCTGATGGCAGAGCCAGCCCCTCTAAGAAACTCTGCCTTTCAAGTCCAACAATGTCCATTAAATAAGGCTCTCTCTTTTCGTATGCCCAAACCATCTACACCCCCCCCCCGATTATTAATGTCTTCCTCCTAACACCCTGAGTTCATAATATCTATATTACTGCTGCCTAAATCAACTATATTAACGCTGGCTTCTTTCCTTCCCTGGAAGTCAATTTTCCATCCACACTTGGTTTTCTTTATGAAGAGGACAACATTTATTAACTATCCAATTAAAAGCATTTTATTATATGGTTGCTGTTCGTGGCACTGTGCTAAAGGGTCTCTCAGCATTGCCACCATAAACGGTGGCTTCCAGAGGTTTATACATGGAATGTAAAATCTGCTCTTTGGATTGAAAGGCTTTAGCTAGGCGATGTAGATTTTTTTCTTTCTTCTTTTTTTCAAAAAAGGCAATACCTTATCCTTCTCATAACTGGAAACCCCACACTTTACTCTGCAATTTCCCTGGTGCCATTTGGCAGTAAATCAAAACTGATGCTGCATAAGTGACCTGTGGGTTTTTGGGGAGAACTGATGTACTGAACTAGTGCATAGTACACAAGCCAGAACTTGGAAAGTTCATTTTTTTAAAAAGGAATTAGTTCCAGTTCAAGTTTGCCCATTCCAAAAAGGAACTTAGTTTGTAATGGGTCAATTTACAGTTTAATTCACAATTCTTTCTCATGGTCCTTGCCATTTTTTCTCTCCTTCTCTACCATTCTTGGAAAGTACATAGCCTTGGAAAGTACATAGAGCTGAAAGAGGAAGTGGGGAAGAGTGGCACGCTTTCCCACTTCCTCTTTCAGCTTTTCTGCTTTTCAAGGCTCAGATTAATTCTGCTGGATCCAACTTTTTACCCAGATCCCTTGGGAAAATAAAGTGTGTAAATACACACTTTATCTTTTTCTGTCTCGTGGGCTGGGGGTGGGGGTCTTCTTCTTCGTTGGCGATCACTCGTAGCCGAGTAAGATTGTCTTCCATAAACACGGTTTTAACAATGAGTCCATAAGTGACTGTGGAGGCCAATTCTGGATCCACATGTCCTTCCACAGTGAGGACATTGGTTTCCAGGCAAGAGTTAATCACGGTGTGGATTTGCCAGGTGTGCCTTCCTCTTAGCACGTTTCTCCCTTGCGTCCTGAGTTCAAGTGTCTTCAAAGCCCATGACACCTTTGGTAAAGGCTATTCTCCAACTGGAGCGCTCGCAGGCCAGTGTTTCCCAGTTGTCAGTGTTTATACTACATTTGTTTTAGATTTGCCTTGAGACAGTCTTTAAACCTCTTTTGTTGACCACCAGCATTACGCTTTCCATTTTTAAGTTCGGAATAGAGTAGTTGCTTTGGAAGATGATCATCATGCATCCACACAACATGACCAGTCCAACAAGGTGATGTTGAAGAACCATTGCTTCAACCCTGGTGATCTTTGCTTCTTCCAGTACACTGATATTAGTTCACCTGTCTTCCCAAGTGATGTGTACAATTTTTCAGAGACACTGTTGATGGAATCTTTTGAGGAGCTGGAGATGGCGTTTATAAGTGGTCCACGTTTCACAAGCATATAGTAAGGTTGGTAGTACAATAGCTTTGTAAACAAGCATTTTGGTTTCCTGGCGAATGTCCCGGTCCGCAAACACTCTGCACTTCAATTGGGAGAAAGCAGAGCTTTATTTATTAAACATTTATTTATTGCATTTATATCCAACCTTTTGCTCCAAGGGAACTCAAGTTCTCACTCTAAATGCTCCCCCCTCGTAATTTAATCCCCACAACAATGCTATGAGAGAGGCTAGGTTTTAGAGTCATGGATGGCCACCTGTTATAGATGCTTTAGCTGAGATTTCTGCATTGCAGGAGGCTGGACAAAATGACCATTGGGAGTCCTAGGATTCTATGACTGGCTCAAGGTCACCCAGTGAGCTTCCTAGCAAGTGGAGATTTGAACCCTGGTCTCCCAGCTCATAGTCCGACACTCTAACCACTATACCACAGCGGCTCTGTGGCCCCTGGTGCATGGCCTAGGCATCTCCCTTTGTCTCTCACACACTACTTTTGCCTTGCGGGCTTGAGCCATACCAAGCCATGGCAGTTATCAACATCTAAAAGCAGGGTGCCAAGAATTCCAGAATACACATCATGTTCCTCCTCAGTTCAAACCCATTTAACATAAACACACGGTTTGCAGAAAGGGGGTGGGGGGAAATGCAGCCAACATATGTGGATGTTTTAAATTGACTCACTGTATTAACTTCCACACTACTGAAAGATGGTCTCAACCAAGGATTTTTCTACGCTGCCGAAGAAAGCTGGCCCACAGCTGTTTGTGCGAGTGCCCGGGGAGTGTCCATGGAGAACGGCACCTTGAACCACTTTATTTCTCAAAATCCAGAGGATTTGTTACATCGGGGTTTTCAAAACATTTTTTTCCCCTTGCCAGAAGTGTTAATGTGTGTCATTACAGCTGCCAAGTCGTGCGCAGTGCACCGAGACCCTCATCGGAGTTTATAGAACCTGACATAAGAATGCTAAAGAAAACAGAGGCACGATATGGAGAGTGACAGCTGATTATTTATTTTTACATATTTTTCAAAGTATCAATAAATCCATTTGAGACTTCATGACTTGAGATGTTGTAAGAACGGCAGAGAACACGAATTATAATTAAGCCGCATTCGCGCTCGACACACGCACACACAAAGAAATGGAAACAGAGGGTGCTCACAGAATGAACTTTGAGCGATCAAAGGAACTTCAGTTACCTGAAAAAATGGTGGGCGGGGGGTGGAGACGCTCTGATATTTAACTGTGTTAAGATGATATTAAGGTTTATGGTCCCATGTTGGCCTCTGAGCAGGGCCAGATTTAGGAGGAGCTAATCTCCTGGGAAAGGGTGGCTAACCTGTAGCCCTTCAGATGTTGTTGTTATATGACTCCCAGCATTCCTGACCATTGATTATGCTGACTAGGGCTGATGGGAGTTGGGAGACCAACAACATCTGGAGGGTGACGGCTTAGCCACCCCTGACATAAAACAATGCAATGTCTTTAAAAGCCCCAACCCTCCACACCCCAGTTGCTCATATTTTCTCCAAGCCCCAATATGTGTCATATCCTCTTTCAGCTCCTGGCTTGCCAATGAGGACCTTTTGCCCAGAACTGAAAGTCTCTGCCTTCCCCTTCCCCTGCCTCTCTCTCTTGAGCTTCCTGGTTATGTGGAGGACAGAACTGTGAGTACCACTGAGCAGGATTACCCTCCAACATTTCCCCGATGAAAATAGGGACCTTCTATTCCATAATAGTAATAATTTTATTAATGACTGGGCTGCCCCAGCCACCCTGGAGAGTTCCCAACATATATAAAAACATGATTAAAAAAACAACAACAGGGACGTCCTAAGGAAAAGCAGGACATTCCAGGATCAAATCAGAAACTGGGACAGCTTCTGTAAATCTGGGACAGTCCCTGGAAAATAGGGTCACTTAGAGGGTCTGTGCATGACTGGCGCCCCCTAGCTAGCTGTGGTGGAGGGCACTATTTCGTTGCCAGCGTTGAACTGAGATTCAACCATTAATCCGGTTGGGAAAGGAGGACACCATCTTCCTCTTTGCCTCGGGCAGAAGAGTGCATTGGGCCAGACCTGGGAGCAGATTGTGAGGAGAGCCGAGAGAGAGATGGAGGTAGATGTGAGCCACAGTGGTGATCTGAGGAAGCTGGGTGGCCAATACTGGGAGAACAAGAACTCAGCAGCTGGACACAGCAGCCGGTGCTGAGGAGAACCCAAACCAGAGTTGGACATCAGAAGCCAGTAGTAGTAGCAGTAGTAGTAGTAGTGGTG
>NW_027554725.1:0-51408 GCF_964188315.1 Podarcis muralis
TTTCTGCTCCTCGGCTGTGAATTGTAGGAACCAACTGCTTTATACCAAGTCTGAACTTTGGTCCCATCTAGCTCAGTATTGCCTACACTGACTGGCAGCAATGGCTCTCCTAGTCCCAGCCCTACCTGGAGATGCCAGGAATTGAACCCAGGGCCCTTATGGATGCTGAGCAGGCCCTTCTCTACTGCTGAACTGCAGCCCCACAGTAAAAGGTGCTTGAAGGAACTTTGAAAATGTCAAGGAGATGAGTAACTAGACACCTGAAGGCAGCCCCGTATGGAGAAGCTTTTTAATGTTCTATTTTGTCCTCTTTTGTGTGCCTCCTCCTCGAGAGGTCCAGAGGGTGGCAACACGAGAACAGGGCCTTCTCTGCAGTGGCTCCCCGTCTATGGAATGCTCTCCCCAGGGAAGTTTGCCTGGCGCCTTCATTACACACCTTTAGGTGCCAGGCAAAAAAGTTCCTTTTAAACCAAGCCTTTGGTTGATTTGATTTACATCCTATGCCCTTTTAAAAGGTGTGGGGTTTTTGTTTTTTGGAGGGGAGGACTATTGGGTGGTTGTTTTTATTTTTAATTTTGTGGTTTTATATCTTGATTTTTTTCTGTGAATCGCCCTGAGACCCCTGGGTATAGGGCGGTATATAAATTCAATAAATAATAATAATGCTTTTAATATATGTTGGAAGCTGCTCAGAGTGGCTGGGGCAACACAGTCAGATGGGCAGAGTACAGTGGTACCTCGGGTTACGGACGCTTCAGGTTACAGACTCCGCTAACCCAGAAATAGTACCTCAGGTTAAGAACTTTGCTTCAGGATGAGAACAGAAATCGCACGGAGGCAGCGGGAGTCCCCATTAGCTAAAGTGGTACCTCAGGTTAAGAACAGTTTCAGGTTAAGAACGGACCTCCAGAACAAATTAAGTACTTAACCTGAGGTATCACTGTACAAATAAATTATTGTTGTGGTTAACACATGTGTGTGTGTCTGCTTGAGGTATAACAGGGGGAAGGAATTTTAAAATTTAAGGGGATTTGGAAACATGGGAGAAAGCTGTGCATTTGTGTGCACACACAACCTGCCCTCTCCCCTTTCCAAAATATTGATAGTTTTTCTCTCTCCCCCCCCCCCCCATAGGTGACCTGCCTGCCTTGGAACGATGAACCTCTGGCGCCCGAGACCAACCTTATGAAAGAAGAGCTGGCCAAGGTGAACAGGAGAGGGATCCTGACCATCAATTCCCAACCGAACATCAACGGCAAGCCCTCCACCGACCCGATTGTGGGCTGGGGTCCCGACGGAGGCTACGTCTTCCAAAAGGTAACATGGTTGGGGACATTATGCTCTTCTCTCCTTCCCTTCCATCTCTCAGTCCAAGCAGTTCTGTCCTCTTGCATAAGATCAATTTTTGTGTGAAAGGAAGAACCACACTGCCTTTCGTGGCAAAGCTTTAGGCACTTCCAGGGGTCAGGCTGGATGACCTCTGGGGTCCCTTCCACTCCACAGTTCTGCGATTCCAAGTCGTGTGCTATGGCAAATTAGGAAGGTAGATTTGTTTGACATGTTTATAGGCTGCTGTTCAGGGTCCGGTTTCAGGAAATGGTATACATCGCTCAGTAGGGATAGGAACACAGGAAGTTAGTTGTCTTTTGACATGAAGTCATATAGAGTGGTACCTTGGTTCTCAAACACCTTGGTTCTCAAACGCCGAAAACTTGGAAGTGTTCAGGCAGCTAGTCCTAGTCTTTATAACCCTGTACCTTCTTCCAGAAGGCAGAAGCTGAAAGAGATCATTTCCGGGTAGCGCACTATCCTGCACTATCTCTGCCGCTTTCTTATGGCACCTGGAAGAATAGAATTGATCCAAGGTGGGAAGAGTGCACCCAGTTATTCTCTCCGCAGTCTTTACAACCCTGGACAGCATTGTTTTTCGCCTGACCGTGCAGCTCCCAAACCACACACACAGACCATAATACACTCTCCACAGTGCAATGGTAAAATGCCATCAACAGGTCCTTTCAACCCTTCTCTTTAGACACAGGAACATAGGAAACTGTGTTCTGCTTAGTCAAGCCATTGCTCTGTCCAGCTCGGTCTCATCCATACGGACTGGTAGCAGCTCTCTGACGTTTCAGACCAGACTCTCTCCCAGGCAGACCTGGAAATGCGGAGGGTTCAACCTGGTCCCCGAGGCCTTCTGCATGCCAGGCAGGTGTTCTGCCACTGGGCTGTGGCTCGTCCCCTCGTCCTTTAGCTTGAAAAGTTGATCTGTAGCTGTAACTTGGCCCAAGCAATTCTCCATACTTGGTAGGCGTACACAAAGGTAAGGGGACCTCAGGCCGCAGGCAGCCTGGCCTAGTGGGAAGATTAATTAAGTGACCCAGCAAGATCGGATCTGATGAAGCATCACTTGCTACAGAGGAAGTATTACAAAATAACTTCCTTCAAGGCAGACAGCTTCTCCATAGGCAAGTGGTATGTTTTAGCAACGATATCCAACTGGATCCCTAAATAAAATGGGAATATGGGCAAAAGGTATTGAGCTATTGCTTGCCAGCTTCCAGCCCCCGCTTGGGCAGGGGGCATCTTGTGCTGCCATCATGATATGTAAATTTACAGGGCCGACGCTGGCCAGAACCCCTAAAGAAGTCCCGACAAACCTGCCACCGAGCCAGCTTCCTTTTCAGACACACACTCTGCAATGCAAAAAACACACTCCGTGCAATGCACGCACAAACCCTCCGTGCAATGCAACTACACACTCCGTTCAATGCAACTACACACTCCGTGCAATGCAACTACACACTCCCTGCAATGCAAAACACACTCCCTGCAAAGCAAAACACACTCCATGCAATGCAACTACACCCTCCATGCACTGCACACACCCTCCGTTCAATGCAACTACATACTCCGTGCAATGCACACACACTCTGTGCAATGCAAAAAACACACTCTGTGCAATGCAACTACACCCTCCATGCAATGCCCTCACCCTCCGTGCAATGTACACACCCTCCGTGCAATGCAACTACATACTCCGTGCAATGCACACACACTCTGTGCAATGCAAAAAACACACTCTGTGCAATGCAACTACACCCTCCATGCAATGCCCTCACCCTCCGTGCAATGCACACACCCTCCGTGCAATGCAACTACACACTCCGTGCAATGCAACCACACCTTCCGTACAATGCAACAACCCACTTCGTGCAATGCAGCAACCCACTTCGTACAATGCAACAACCCACTTTGTGCAATACAACAACACACTTTGTGCAATGCAACTACACACTCTGTGCAATGCACACACACCCTCCATGCAATGCACACACCCTTCGTGCAATGCAACTGCAAATCTCTCACGCAATGCAATGCAATTGCAGCCCATGCAGCGCCGTGCTCTGCAACGCACAGAGCAAACTGCAATGCGGGCACGCAAAGGTGCTTTCTCCCAGTTGCATATTGCAAACGTGGCGCCCGTTACATCCCTCGCAGTGAGGTAACCACCAAAAGGACCTAAGTGTCCAGGTAGAGCAATGGGGGAGCATGCAGCTCCAGGAAGGATTTTTGCATTGGGCTACTCCAAACTCACTGTCAAATCACATGTCTGTGGCCACAGCATGAACCACCAAAATCATAGATCCACTGTTTCGTTCAGAATCCCCCCCCCCCCCCGTTTTCCTCCTCTAAAAACTAGGTGCGTCTTATGGAGCGAAAATACGGTAAATACTGCCTTCAGACAGATGGGTGGGGTACAAATAAAAAAAATTATCATCCTCATCATCACTCGATAACCCTCTCCTCCATGAATTTGTCTTTTTTAAAATCCGTGGCTGTTGGTGCTTCTTGTGGCAGTGAGTTCCACAGTTTAACTGTGAAATACTTTTCTTTGGTCCAACGTTCGGCTTCATTGGATGTCTGGCATTATGGGAGCGCGAGAAGCACGTTATCAGTGTTCCCCACGGCTTGCGTTTCCTTTTCCGTGCCACGCATTAGTTTTCCCTCCTAAAAATAAAATAAATGTGACAAGCAGCCCATAAGATGGACCGCGCATAATTTTATAAAGTTCTGCCTCGTTGCCTCTTTCTCACATTTCCCTCTAAACCAAAAAAATCCCCAAATGTTGAAACCTCTCCGCATGTGGGAGACGTTCCGACTTTGGCTGGTGTTTCCTGAAACTCTTCCCAACTCCACGATACCTTTTTGGGAGGGTGGGGACCGCATGGGGAGAGCAGTGTTGTTAGCAGAAATATGAATCACCCCACACTTAGTCCTTTTACAATTTCTCTCTTTGTTGGAAGCTGCCTTAAAGGTAAAGGGACCCCTGACCATTAGGTCCAGTCGTTGCCGACTCTGGGGTTGTGGCACTCATCTCGCTTTATTGGCCGAGGGAGCCGGCGTACAGCTTCCGGGTCATGTGGCGAACCAGAGCAGCGCACAGAAACGCCGTTTACCTTCCTGCCGGAGCGGTACCTATTTATCTACTTGCATTTTGTGCTTCCGAACTGCTAGGTTGGCAGGAGCAGGGACCGAGAAGTGGTCAGCCAGATGGGCGGGGAACAAAAGAATAAATAAATATGATAATTCCAGATCCAACACAATTAGCCTTCCTCCCCTGTCTAGCCCCCGCCGGTATGAAATTGTGTCTTCATTTTTTCTTTTCTTTTTAATCATTGTTATTGATTTTCCAATAAAAATAGCCAATCAAAATACCCGAATCATAATCCAATTAAAAATAATAAACTAAACACAAAACAACCAAATTGTAGTTATTAATTTTTACAGGCTCCCTATAGTCTGGACCTCTGAAGCATATCTCCAAATTTTCTTCCTGCCTCTTCTGGTTGCTTTCATATTTTCCTCCTTCTGATCTTAACGCTTTAAAGTTCTCCGTCCCTGGCTATGCGATTCTCAGTCATGTCAAAAATCATATATCCTTTCATACATTGAATACAGCTTTATTTGTAAATATATATTTTTTGTGTCTTCATTTTTTCATATCGGTTTCTATTAAGGGTTTTCAGCATAAAACTCAATGAAAGCCAAACTAATCCAAAGACCTAGGGAAGAAGCAAGAATAAGGAAAAGAAGGAAATAAAGAAGTAGAAAAAGAAGAGAAGACGAAAAAGAAGTGTGTGTGTGTGTGTGTGGAAATCCACAAGATCCTCTATCCTAATTTTATCTTCACCCCCGAGGGATGACAACCAACATGATCAAAGGTCTAAACCTTATGAGGAACGGTTGAAGGAGCTGGCTAGGTTTAACCTTGAAAAGAGGAGGCCAAGAAGAGGCAAGATAGCCAATTTCAAATTTTGAAAAATAAATTTCAAAAACCAAGCAGAGGGCCTTCTCGGTAGTGGCGCCCTCCCTGTGGAATGGCCTTCCTTCAGCTGTCAAGGAGATAAAAGAATTACACAACTTTTAGAAGACACCTGAAGGCAGGCCTGTGTAGGGAGGTTTTTAAAGCTTGATGTTTGTTTTTGTTTTGTTTTTTATTATATTTTTAGTTATTCTGTAAGCTGCCCATAGTGGTCATGTGAAAGATGGAACAAACTTGTTCTCTCCTGTTTTGGAGGGCAAGACTGGAACCAATGTTTTTTTAGCCCAAGACAACAGGTCTCCGGGGGGACGCGGGTGGCGCTGTGGGTTAAACCACAGAGCCTAGGACTTGCCGATCAGAAGGTCGGCGGTTCAAATCCTCATTATGGGGTGAGCTCCCGTTGCTCGGTCCCTGCTCCTGCCAACCTAGCAGATCGAAAGCATGACAAAGTGCAAGTAGATAAAAAGGTCCCGTTCCGGCGGGAAGGTAAACGGCGTTTCCGTGCGCTGCTCTGGTTTGCCAGAAGCATCCCATGGGACGATGCCAAGGGCTTTCTGGCCTCCTTTGAGCGGGTGGCCCAAGGGAGAGTGGGCGGCCAGGCTGCTGCCAGCCCTCCGAGGAGGGGCCGAGTGGGCCTTTGGCAGCCTGGAGGCCAGCGACAGAGAGGATTATGGGAAAGTGAAGGCGGCCATCTTGCGCGGGGACACCACCGCCCAGGAGAAGCAGCAGCGGCAGCAGCACTTCCGCCGCTTCTGCTACCAGGAGGCCGAGGGGCGAGGCCTATGGCCGCCTCCAGGAGCTCTGCCGTGGGTGGTTAAAAGTGGACCGGCACACCAAGGAGCAGATTCTGGAGCTGCTGATCCTGGAGCAGTTCCTGGCTATCCTGCCGCCCGAGGTCCAGGGCTGGGTCAGGGAGGCCGGGCCTGAGAGCTGCTCCCAGGCAGTGGCCCTGGCCGAGGAAGACCTCCAGGCGCAACGGGAAGCTGAGGGGCAGGAGCTCACATGCGCCTTGGGGCTGTGTTGCTGGGGGGCTCCTGTGGGGCTGATCCTGCCACTCCCTGGGTTGTTAACCAAGAGAGCGAAGCCTGTCCGTTTCATGCTGATTAAGGAGGGGAAGTCCAATTCTATGCCCCTAGCTCACTCAGGGAAACACTTAATCTCAGGGTTGCGGGTTCAAGTCCCGTTTGGGGGCAAAAGATTCCTGCGTTGCAAGGGGTTGGACTAGATGACCCTCAGGATCCCTTCCAACTCTATGATTCCTGTGCTCTTCTAGGCATACTCCCCAAGTGTCCCTTGTCTCCAATGACAGTTCTGGAATTATGAAAGCCATCCCAGCTTCTGATTTGATCCTGGACTGTCCCTAATTCCGCTGCCAGTGCCGAGATCGGGGAATAGTATGAGCTGGCCCTTGTCCCAAGCCATGGCGGCTGCGGCGGCTGTGAGAGGGCATCCTGTTGCCTCTCCATGGCCTCTCCACGGCCGCTGCTACCAGCTTCCTCCCTTGGGCAGCTGCTAGTGGCTGCTAGATAGCGGGTGGGGAGGAGAGGCCGCCACCATTAAGGCCCTGTTTGACGCGCCAGCTCTGAGGGGGAGGCAGAGGACAAGAAGAAAGAAAGAAAGAAATATTTAGCTGGGAAAGAAGAAAGGGGGAGTGGAGCAGAGCACAAGGAATCTTGATTTTTGGACAGTGAAACCTCAGTTTTCGAGCGTATCGGATGCTGAACGATTCGGAACCCGAACGCCGAAAACTCAGAAGCAATTCTTTTCGTTTCAAAGTCAAACGGCTTCCGAGTCACATTTCTCCATTTTTTCAAGGGATTTCACGCCCATTGCGCCTCGGCTGTCGAACGTTTTGGAAGTCGAACGGTCTTCAGGAACGGATTACGTTTCAAAAACTGCTGTATTTGAAAAAAGTGATTTGTGCGTCTGCATCTAATCTTGCCCCTTTCTAAAATGTATTCATTGGCGTGTGCTTCTCTTTTTGTCAATTGACCAAAAAAGAAAGCCGGGATGAAAGGTTTTTCTCAGGAGGGCGTTTGTGCTGCATCCCATTGGTGTGGTCGTGGTGGGAATGCTCTGCTGGGATGGGTTGGGGAACCAAAATGGGGGTTGGGGATGAGGAGGGTCAGTTGAGTGGGGAGTGACAAATGCCCCTCTTTTCATCTAAGGAACGTTGGAGGGTATGGCTGGGTGGTGGCTTCAGGGTGGGGTTTGAGGGAGGCTCTGGGTTTTCCGCCCAGGCCTCTCCCTCCTTGCCCTGTTGCTCTGTCCTGACAGGGTTCCTTCCTGATGCTGCAGGTGGGATTTGAGGAGGCCGCCGCAGATGTCTCTGAGGAAGTGCCGTCCGCAGATGTCGAACAGAGGCCAAGCAGGAAGATGCAAGTGAGGCCCAACTGGCAGGGAAGTAGGGCCGGATTTAGAGTCGTGCCCCCTGGATCATGCACCTTCATTGTATTGCTCCCATCACAGGCTGAAGACACCACCACTTTGGCTTCGCGTGTGCAGAGGAGGGCAACTAGGATGATCTAGAAGCTAAGCCTTGTGAGGAACGGTTGAAGGAGCTGGGGATGTTTAGCCTGCAAAAGAGGAGACTGAGAGGAGATATGGTAGCCATCTTCAAAGATGGCTGTCACATGGAGGATGGAGCAAGCTTGTTTCCTCCTGCTCTGGAAGGTAGGATTCAAACCAGTTGCTTCAAGTTGCAGGAAAGGAGTTGGATGGGCATCTGCCATGGATGCTTTAGCTGAGATTCCTGCATTGCAGGGGGTTGGACTAGATGACCCTCGGGTCCCTTACAACTCTATGATTCTATGATCCAAGAGACACGTTTTTCAGGTCACAGCAGATCGCTGTGACTGTAAATTGTTTTGAACTGCTTTTAGCATTTATTTTTTCCCCCTTTATTACGGTCCAGAGACCCAACAAATTGTTACAAAGCAATGCACAATTCAGACAGCCTACCTCCAGGTTAAACAAGCATTTTGTTCAGACTTAGAGACAGGGATCATTGGTTCTTGCAACCACCGATAAAAACTTTGCCACTGCTAATGTTCTAGCGTTTGTCCGGTCTTCCAATAGGAACCTGACATAATGAGCCTCTGATTTTCCCAGGAAAGGTACCGGCAAGGGTAATATCAGTTCAGCCTTGGCTTGCTCATGTTTCGCAGCAAAATATGTTTTATAGAATCAATGTCTTGAGCACATGAGCAAAGTCTGTCCTGGTAGGGAACTCCTCTCAACCTGCCATCCAACACTGCAGAAGGAAAGACGTTTAGTCTGGCTTTGGTGAACAACCTTAGATAATTTGGTACTGAATTTTAAATTTCTGTAGTCCAACATTTAAATTGTAGACCGCCTTTTCTGTGATGTAGGTATGATGTATGGACGGGTAGTCTTGAGTGACAGGGCAGGGAATTTAAAATGTCTATATAAGGCCTTGCGCACCATTGTTCTGGGTTCCCTATTAGGGACTTTGTCTTCTTTCCATCTCTGGGCCAGTAACAACCAGGTGGCTGTCGTCGCATACATAAAAAGTATTTTCTGCTCCCTTGGAATATCGGCACCTACAATTCCTAATAGAAAAACCTCTGCTTCCCCCCCCCTCCCAAGTTAATTTAAACATTTAAATTGTGCCATTGCTGGGATTCTTTGGTGTCAACATCTCCTCTCTCGACTCCTTCCAGGCTTACCTGGAGTTCTTCACCTCCAGCGAGAACGTCAGAGCCCTCCAAACAGTGTTGAAGAACTACGGCCAGCGAGTGAATTACCACATTGTCAATGTCAAGGTGCGTCCTTCCTCAGTGCCAGATTACCAAACAGACAGACTGGGCACTGGCCTACGAGCCTAGGGGCCCCTCAACAACGGATCAAAATAATATTGATTGGCATGGTTGGCCAATTGGTGTCAAGGAAGGACAGGATGTTTTTTATGTATGCTACCACAGCAGCAAGGGTTCTTTTAGCAAAGTATTGGAAGACACAAGAACTACCCACGCTGGAAGAATGGCAGACGAAGGTGATTGATTATATGGGACTGGCGGAGATGACTGGCAGAATCCGTGATCAAGGAAAAGAGACGGCGGAAGAAGATTGGAAGAAATTTAAAGTATATCTTAAGAACTGTTGTAAAATTAATGAGTGCTAAAATGCCATGGGTAAAGAAACAATATAGAAGTACAGCTGTAAATGATTAAGTAAGAGAAGAAGGGAAAAAAATAATAAAGAAAATGAGTAATCAGTTATTTGAAGTGAGGGGTTGCTGAAGAAATTTTAAAATAGGGATGCAGAAAGGGGAGGCAGTCGGGGAAGTAAGATTTATGAAAAAGAGGTTTTGAAATTATACGTGTTTATATGTTTGTTTGTCTATGTATTGTGTTTTGTATTGTTTTTAATTTATGTTGGAAAATTAATAAAAATTTATGGAAAAAACAAAAAAACAACAAAATAATATTGATTTGATCTTGAAAGAAAATTGGGAAATAATTTGTGAGGGGGCCTGCGAGATTCTGACTGCCTAGGAGCCTCCACTGGGTTTAATCCGACCCTGGTCCTTCCTCTGGTAGGCTGGCAGTGAAAACGTTTCCGTGGAAACTTGGGATGCTTGGACGGAGAGCGTATGTGGGGAGCAAACCCTCTGCTTGTGATCTCTGGAGAATATTTTGAGAACTGTTCAGCCTCTGCTAGGACAATTGGCATTGGGTTCATGGCTCCTCCTTGTGGCCCAGTTTCAATGCCTCCTGTTTAGCCAGAGAATCTGATCAGCTGAGCATATCGTTCCCTGGAGGAGTTTTCTGGATGCAGGGAGGAGGAATAATAATAATAATAATAATAATAATAATAATAATAATAATAATAATAATTTATTATTTATACGCCACCCATCTGGCTGGGTTTCCCCAGCCACTCCGGGCGGCTTCCAACAGAACACTAAAATACAATAACCTATTAAACATTAAAAGCTTCCCTAAACAGGGCTGCCTTCAGATGTCTTCTAAAAGTTTGGTAGTTTTTTTCCTCTTTGACATCTGGCGGGAGGGCGCTCCACAGGGCAGGCGCCACTACCGAGAAGGCCCTCTGCCTGGTTCCCTGCAACTTGGCTTCTCATTGCAAGGGAACCGCCAGAAGGCCCTTGGCGCTTGGACCTCAGTGTCCAGGCAGAACAATGGAGGTGGAGATGCTCCTTCAGGTATACTGGACCGAGGCCTGTTCAGTTGGGCCTGAGATCTGTAAAAAAGAAAAAAAATAAGGTAAAGGACCTGTGGATGGTTAAGTCCAGTCAAAGGCGACTATGGGGTTGCGGATCTCATCTCGCTTTCAGGCCGAGGGAGCCGGTATTTGTCCGCAGACAGCTTTCCTAATGTTGTTGGAAGTTTAAGTGCAACTCAGGGATTTGCATGGGGCTTAAGCAGATAGGGGACGCGGGTGGCGCTGTGGGTAAAACCTCAGCGCCTAGGACTTGCCGATCACATGGTCGGCGGTTCGAATCCCCGCGGCAGAGTGCGCTCCCGTTGCTCGGTCCCAGCGCCTGCCAACCTAGCAGTTCGAAAGCACCTCCGAGTGCAAGTAGATAAATAGGGACCGCTTACCAGCGGGAAGGTAAATGGCGTTACGTGTGCGGCTCTGGCTTGCCAGAGCAGCGATGTCACGCTGGCCACGTGACCCGGAAGTGTCTGCGGACAGCGCTGGCTCCCGGCCTATAGAGATGAGCGCACAACCCTAGAGTCTGGCAAGACTGGCCCGTACGGGCAGGGGTACCTTTACCTTTACCTTAAGCAGATAGAGTGAGAGACCTCCAGATTCCCAGACTATCCCTTTACCTTCAACCTCTATGCTGACTACTCTCTATCCTTTGAAGTTTTGACTGATACATTTTACGTCGCTCCCTGTTTAAATTTCTTCCTCCCCTCTCACCCTTCCTCTGGACCTCAATGTACTTCTAGGTGGTTTCTTGGTTTCTCCAACTGGATAGCTAGGACTATAAACAATGTACAGTGGTATCTCGGAAGTCGAACGGAATCCATTCCGGAAGTCCATTCAACTTCCAAAACATTCAGAGACCAAGGCGCGGCTTCTGAATGGCTGCAGGAAGCTCGTGCAGCCAATCTGAAGCCCCGTCGGACATTTGGCTTCCAAAGAACGTTCGCAAACCGGAACACTCACTTTGGGGTTTGCGGAATCCCTGCCCAAGACTCTTACCCGGAGAGGAGAGCCCGCTTGCGGTGTTGTTCTGCCTTCAGGTTTTGCACAGTCCTGGCCGACCAAAACGCAAAGCATTTCGCCAGCAGCTGCCTCCGATTCTGGGTGTGGCCATAACCCAGAGGGAACGGCGCTTGCATGTGAAGATCTGTGGCAGCGAGATCTTGCGAGTCACTGGGGAAATGGCTGGGAGAAGGGGAGCCGTGATGAGGAAGGTGCCCTGAGTCTTCAATCGTCAACGACGAGGAGATGCTAGCCTGGCTACCGTCCTCCGAGCTGCCTTCCTATTCCCAGTCATGAAATGACAGAAGTATTAATTTTGTGCTTCTAAATGCTGGTTTATTTAAGATTATATACAGAGAGAGTGAGTCTCTACTGCTACCGGAAGAGACCCACTAAATAATAATAATAATAATAATAATAATAATAATAATAATAATAATAATAATAATAATAATTTATTTATGCCCCGCCCATCAGGCTGAGTTTCCCCAACCACTCTGGGCGGCTCCCAATCAAGTGTTAAAAACAGTACAGCGTTAAATATTAAAAACTTCCCTGAACAGGGCTACCTTCAGATGTCTTTTAAAGATAGGGTAGCTGCTTATTTCCTTCACATCTGAAGGGAGGGCTTTTAAAATCTTCTTTTTAAAAGACATCTGAAGGCAGCCCTGTTTAGGGAAGTTTTTAATATTTAACGCTGTACTGTTTTTAACACTTGATTGGGAGCCGCCCAGAGTGGCTGGGGAAACTCAGCCAGATGGGTGGGGTATAAATAATAAATTATTATTATTATTATTACACAAATGATGATGTTTTTCTAAACTTCCAGAAAGGCGCACTGAGAGCAGCTCAGTGGTAGAGCACCTGCTTTGCATGCAAAAGGTCGCAGGTTCAAATCCCGACATGTCCAGGGAAATCTGGAAACTCTGGGGAGCTGCTGCCAGCCAGTGTGGGCAACACTCAGCTAGATGGAACAAGGACCTTTCCGTGTAGCTTTCCTAATGAAAGCCAGCCCTTTATTCAAAACAATGAGGACTAGAATCTCAGTTCATTTTTTTAGGGGGAGGCTGCGGCTCTGGAAGAGAGGCCTCTCTCTGAAACCCCAAAGAGATGCTGCCAGTCAGTGCAGGCAACCCCGAGCAAGTTGGACCCGATGCCCTGACTTTGATATGGTTCTCACCGTGGGCTCGCCTCCACTTCAAGGCCCACAGCTCCAGCAGAGTCTTCCTGGCCTTTTCCCGAACTTGCAGCATCAGGGCCCATTGATGGAAATGCACCCTCAGGGATTCGAGTCGCAGGCGTTCCCTGCCATGCCTGCAAAGCGCCGCCCGGTCGGTGACAGACTTCCAGGCCTGGGAACAGCTTGAGGGGGGTGGGGAAAGGAACAGAACGGCTTAGGAAGAACCTGGCAGCAGGATCAGGCCGTCATGGCCCAGCCTCCTGCTGCCCATGGTGGCAACACTGCCCACTTGCGATTCCTGCCAGCGTGACCTGCTTCCGACAGGGGAGGTGGGCGGAGGGGAATTCAAAGGCAAGTGGCCTTCTGGGACAGCCACCACTCTGCAGGCTTGTTGTGAAGGTTGCGGAGCAGCGTCATGGGATGCCAGTACTGACCCACCTTGGCTCCCAGTACGTTTCCGAGCACAATTCAAAGTGTTGGTCTTGACCTTGAAAGCCCTAAATGGCCTTGGCCCTGTATACCTGAAGGAGTGTCTCCACCCCCATCGTCCAGCCCGGACACTGAGGTCCAGCACTGAAGGCCTTCTGGCGGTTCCCTCACTGCGAGAAGCCAAGTTACAGGGAACCAGGTAGAGGGCCTTCTCAGTAGTGGCACCCGCCCTGTGGAACACCCTCCCACCAGATGTCAGAGAGAACAACAACTACCAGACTTTTAGAAGACATCTGAAGGCAGCCCAGTTTAGGGATGTTTTTAATGTTTTATTGTGTTTTTAATGTTCTGTTCGGAGCCGCCCAGAGTGGCTGGGGAAACCCAGCCAGATGGGCAAGGGTATCAATAAAAAAAGCTTTTAAGCTTTGGTGTAATGCGGTATTTTAATATTTTGTTAGGGACGCGGGTGGCGCAGTGGGTTAAACCCCAGAGCCTAGGACTTGCCGATCAGAAGGTTGGCAGTTTGAATCCCCACAGCAGGTTGAGCTCCCGCTGCTAGGTCCCTGCTCCTGCCAACCTAGCAGTTCGAAAGCACCTCAAAGTGCAAGTAGATAAATAGGTACTGCTCCGGCGGGAAGGTAAATGGCGTTTCTGTGCGCTGCTCTGGTTCACCAGAAGCGGCTTAGTCATGCTGGCCACATGACCCGGAAGCTGTACACCGGCTCCCTTGGCCAGTAAAGCGAGATGAGCGCCACAACCCGAGAGTCGGCCACGACTGGACCTAATGGTCAGGGGTCCCTTTACCTTTAATATTTTGCTGGAAGCCGCCCAGAGTGGCTGGGGAGGCCCAGCCAGATTGGTAAATAATAAATAATAAATTATTATTATTATTATTATTATTATTATTATTATTATTATTATTATTGCTGCTACTGCTGCTGCTGCTGTGAAAACTGCAGGGCAGCAAATACTGGCCTCCCTTGCAAGGCTCTTGTGAAGAATGCAGAACAGCATCATGCAGGGCTAACATTTATTTTTTTAAAAAAAATATTTGTTTAATCTGTAGCAATAATACAAAACAGAGACATTGACCTACCTCTCAAGGTTGCTGTGAAAGCTGCAGGGCAGCAAACCCTGGCCTCCCTTGCAAGGCTCTTGTGAAGATAATCATGCAAAGACATAGAGCAGCATTGCGTGATGCTAATGTAGTGTTTTAGAAACTAGGGTCTCCAGGTTGTTTTGGGTCTACAATTCCTGCTAGCTAGGGATGATGGGAGTTGTAGTCCAAAAACAGCCAGAGACCTGAGGTTGGGAAACACTGTGCTAATGCAAACCTACCCCAGAAAGTTGTCGCAAAAAGGTTAAGAACGTAAGGTGCGACCAAGAAGCCCACATATAAAAATTATCATCACTGTGCTCAGCTCACCGGCTCAGCAGCCCTCTCTGCACCTGAGCCGCCAATGGCAGGATCTGCCGGGCTGCCCTGTAGCGGGAACGCCAGGCCTCAAACGCGCTCACCAGCCTCTTTTTCTCCAGGAGGGCGAGAGCTTCCTGGGCGCGAATCTCCTCTTTCTCCAGACGCTCCTTCTGAAGGCGCCACAATCTGAAAGCTGCTGCGTTGCAGGGGAAAAGAGGGGGGGAGACATCGGGGGTGAGGAGAGCGCCAGGCGGGTAGATTTTCGTTTCCAAGCACAATTCAAAGTGTTCAAAGGCCCTAAATGGCCTCAGTCCAGTATATCTCCCATCGTTCTGCCTGGACACTGAGGTCCAGCACTGAAGGCCTTCTGGCGGTTCCCTCACTGCGAGAAGCCAAGTTACAGGGAACCAGGCAGAGGGCCTTCTCGGTGGTGGCACCCGCCCTGTGGAACGCCCTCCCACCAGATGTCAAAGAGGACAACAACTACCAGACTTTTAGAAGACATCTGAAGGCAGCCCAGTTTAGGGAAGCTTTTAATGTTTAACAGACCATTGTATTTTAATATTTTGTTGGAAGCCGCACAGAGTGGCTGGGGAAACCCAGCCAGAGGGGCGGGGTATAAATAATAAATTATTATTATGATTATTATTACAGTGGCACCTCTGGTTAAGTACTTAATTCGTTCCGGAGGTCCGTTCTTAACCTGAAGCACCACTTTAGCTAATGGGG
Source organism: Podarcis muralis (assembly GCF_964188315.1). Classification (NCBI taxonomy): domain Eukaryota; kingdom Metazoa; phylum Chordata; class Lepidosauria; order Squamata; family Lacertidae; genus Podarcis; species Podarcis muralis. The sequence goes on from NW_027554725.1 coordinate 15,277, forward strand.
CCTCCCGCTGCCGCCACACCGCCGCTGCGCGATTTCTGTTCTCATCCTGGAGCAAAGTTCTTAACCCGAGGTACTATTTCTGGGTTAGCGGAGTCTGTAACGTGAAGCGGATGCAACCTGTAGCATATGTAACCCGAGGTACCACTGTAATAATAATAATAATAATAATAATAATAATAATAACCAGCACCGATCTGTTTGGGGCTTGGTGGCCCCAATCCTGCATCCTGCACTGGATAACCTCCCTGCTCCCAGATCCGCATTTGTCTTCAGGGGGTTGTTTATTCCTGATTCACCCCCTTCCGATTTGCATGATGCGAGTGGTTTTCTGGTGGCCCTAGGCCATTGCATTCAGGCCTGCTCTGCACTCCTTCTACCTAAGAACGGAAGAGGAGCCCCGCTGGAGCAAATGGGGAAAGCCTCTCCTCCTAACCCAGTATCCTGTTCCCGACGGCGGACAGCCTTGACACCGCTCGGGTGGGGAAATCTCACCTGTGTCCCTGCCAAAGAAATAACCGAGCCAAGCGACTGTCCCTCAGTGAGGAGGGAGGACAGGGGAGAAGCCCCCGAGACGAGGCGGAGGAAGAGACTCCCTTTCCGTTGCAAACCCAGCTCCCGCGCCTTCCTTTCAACCGAGGGAAATGCAACGGGGGGAAGCCAAGGGGGGCTCGGACAGCCCACAGCCGCCGCAGCCTCTCCGATGGGGCCGCGGCAGGGATCTCGAGAGGGGCGCGCAAGGGCCGGAAAGGCGCCGCTTTGCTGCACGTTTCGCGGGGCTGACTTGCCCCATATTTAGTCACTTACTACTTACTATTTACTTGCTTACTACTTACTACTACTGTACTTACTACTTCAGAAATATCAACACCCTCAGATATGCAGATGACACAACCTTGATGGCAGAAAGTGAGGAGGAATTAAGGAACCTTTTATTGAGGGTGAAAGAGGAGAGTGCAAAATATGGTCTGAAGCTCAACATCAAAAAAACGAAGATCATGGCCACTGGTCCCATCACCTCTTGGCAGATAGAAGGGGAAGAAATGGAGGCAGTGAGAGATTTTACTTTCTTGGGCTCCATGATCACTGCAGATGGTGACAGCAGCCACGAAATTAAAAGACGCCTGCTTCTTGGGAGAAAAGCAATGACAAACCTAGACAGCATCTAATAAAGCAGAGACATCACCTTGCCAACAAAGGTCCGTCTAGTTAAAGCCATGGTTTTCCCAGTAGTGATGTATGGAAGTGAGAGCTGGACCATAAAGAAGGCCGATTCCCAAATAATTGATGCTTTTGAATTCTGGTGCTGGAGGAGACTCTTGAGAGTCCCATGGACTGCAAGAAGATCAAACCTCAGCCCTGAGTGCTCACTGGAAGGGCAGATCCTGATCTGAGGCTCCAATACTTCGGCCACATCATGAGAAGAGAAGACTCCCTGGAAAAGACCCTGATGTTGGGAAAATTGAGGGCACATGGAGACGAGATGGTTGGAGAGTGTTCTCGAAGCTACCAGCATGAGTTTGACCAAACTGCGGGAGGCAGTGGAAGACAGGAGTGCCTGGCATGCTCTGGTCCATGGGGTCACGAAGAGTCGGACACGTCTAAACAACACTTACTACATCCCCTAATGCAAACACGTTCGTTTGTTGGTATGCCTCTGTGTCTCCCATCGCTAGGAAAATTAGAGCAAATTATATAGCCAAGATAGCCACCAACTGTAAAGGAGATGAATTTATTTGACCCTTTCTACTCCGAATATAATTGCACATTGTATTAACATTATTTTTTAATATATTAGTGGCCATGTGGTGATTTTAGCCTATAAATTTTATTGTTTAATGTCTTAACCTGTATATTAAGGTACTTTTATAGCTCTGTTTAGAGTAGTGTCTTGATAATATAAATGTTTTAAGTTTTTTGTATTAATCCAGCATATTTTCTTTTAATTGTTGAATGATCCTGTGTACATTGCGGCAGCCTTTGGCTATGTGCAATAAAACTGACTGACTGACTATTCACTTACTGAATTTATATAGCGGGGCCCGCGGGGAAGGAGGCCATGTTCGCGGTGCGCAGGATCGCAGCCCCCCTCGCCCGCCTCCGGCCCGCTCCCCTCCCCCTGCGCACTGCCCTAGCCGTGCGGGTCTCCTCCCCCTGCGCCGCCGTCCCCTTTCCACATCCTAGGAGCCGCGGTCCGCCTACCACCCCCGGGCCGCGGCGCGGCTCCCAGCCCGGGCTGGCCTCCGCCTCCTGGGACGCGCGCCCACCCCCGCGGCCCCCCAAACTTCGGAGCAACTCTCCAGACGCTTCTCCCCCGCCTCGGTCTCCCTCCTTTCCACTTCTCTTCCCCCCTTCCTTCCCTCTTTCTTTCTCTTTCTCTCCCACCCGCCTTTCCTTCTATTAACTTTCCTTTCCCCTCCCTTCGTCCTTCCTACTTTTACTCCTGGGCTCCTCCCCCCTTTGCGCAGCCACAAATCAATCTCTCTCTCTTTTTTCCCCTCTCTCTCTTCTTTGCTCAGACGCAAAAAAGCGCCGCTTTTTGGAAATCCGGACTGCTGTCCCCGCTGAAACGATACTTTAAAAAAGGAAGAACCCACTGGCTCTTATTTCTGTTTAAAGCAGTAGATCCCGAACTCTTTTGGCCCACTGCCCCCTTGGTTCCACATCCCCCAGTGTCCCCTATGCTTACTCTATAGAAAGCATTACAGGGGTTAACGCGGCTCGCTAAGGAAGATATTAATAGAATTCTGCATTTGGGGGGAGACCCTAACAGTCATCTACCATTACCTTCTATGCTGTTACTATTTTTTAATTTTTTTTTACATAAGTAAAAAGTGACCTTTCCCCATCTAGCATGGTGGTGTGCCTCGAGATTTTTTTCATGAAACAAGTGTGCCTTTGCCCAAAAAAGGTTGGGAAACACTGCTTTAGAAACCACGCTTCCTCTGGTGGGGAGGAAGAAGTGGGGTTGGGGCTAAGTAGCGAAGACGGTTTTGTTCCCCAGCGCAGAAAGGAAAGGGCCCAGTGTTCTTTGGACGGTTCAGGGGACGCCTCAATAAGGAGGAGGTGGGGAGGCCTTGGTAGTCATGTCTGGGTAGGGGCGCAGTGGCTCCGGGTGGTCGATGGGCTGGTACGAGCTGCGGTCCTGCCCGACGTTGAGGACACCTGTGCAGAAGGAAAGGGGAAAGCGACAGCTTTTAGCCTTCGGATGCAGCACCCAGGGTTCAAGGTGTTCCCAGCAAGAATCTAAGTGCTGGGATGAGCTGCAACTGGAGAGCTAGCTGTAATTTTCTGAGCCGTGAATTAGACTATCACTTGCCTTTACAGCCCCCAATACCTTGCATCAATGGGACGCGGGTGGCGCTGCGGGTTAAACCACAGAGCCTAGGACTTGCCGATCAGAAGGTTGGCGGTTCGAATCCCCGCGACGGGGTGAGCTCCCGTTGCTCGGTCCCTGCTCCTGCCAACCTAGCAGTTCAAAAGCACGTCAAAGTGCAAGTAGATAAATAGGTACCGCTCCGGCGGGAAGGTAAACTGTGTTTCCGTGTGTTGCTCTGGTTTGCCAGAAGCGGCTTAGTCATGCTGGCCACATGACCCAGAAGCTGTACGCCGGCTCCCTCGGCCAATAAAGCGAGATGAGCGCCGCAACCCCAGAGTCGGTCACGACTGGACCTAATGGTCAGGAGTCCCTTTACCTTTATACCGTGAATCACAGCTCTGACGCTGGCCATGTTGGCTGGAGGGCTACTGTTTCTCCACCTCTGAACTAGACCGTCACTTGTCTTCACTGCCCCTAGGGACCACTGACCATGGCAGCTGCGGCTGATGGGAAGTGGAATCTCATCTCAAATGCTGCAGGTTCCCCATCAATGAACCAGACCATCACTTGCCTTTACTGCCCCTGTTCCTTCTCAGTTCTGCCATCTTTTTTTTTATGCATGGCCAGGTAGCCTGGTTGATGGACAACAAATCCCATCCTTGTCCCTATTGGCCATGCTGGCTGATGGGAGTTGGCAGTCCAACCATGTTTGGAGAGTCACAAGTTCCCATAACCATTGCACTTCTTTGTTCATTGCCAGTGATCAATTTCCAAAATGAGGGATAGGTGCTTTGTGTCCAGGAAACCTCGCCTCTCAGGTGGCACTTTTGGTTGCTGTGAGTGACTAGGTGGGGAAGCACTCTGCACATGCTCTTCCGCACCTTCTTTATGCAAAAACCCTAGAGTCCATTGGCCCAGTCTTTGCTGACTTTAAAAATAGTTTGGTAAACTCTGGGAGCTTGGGTCTATCTATGGAAAGGTAAAAGGTCAGGGCCCCCTTGACGGTTAAGTCCAGTCAAAGGCCACTATGGGGTGTGGCGCTCATCTCGCTTTCAGGCTGAGGGAGCCAGCATTTGTCCGCAGACAGCTTTCCGGGTCATGTGGCCAGCATGTCTAAACCGGACAGGACACCGTGACGGAAACCAGAGCGCACGGAAATGCCGTTTACCTTCCTGCCACAGCAGCACCTACCGTATTTTTCGCTCTATAAGACACACCCAACCATAAGACGCACCTAGTTTTTAGAGGAGGAAAACAAGAAACAAGAAAGCAATGCAAAGCCTCTTGAGTGAAGAGGGAGGAATGCTCCCACTGCGCTCATGAGGCTTTGCGTGGCTATCCCTGAAGCCAGAAGAGCAAGAGGGATCGCTGCGCACCAAGCCCTCTTGCTCTTCTGGCTTCAGCGATAGCATTCACTCCATAAAATGAAGACACATTTCCCCATACTTTTTAGGAGGGGAAAAGTGCGTCTTATAGAGCAAACAACAACAACAACAACAACAACAACAACAACAACAACAGCAACAACAACGGTATTTATCTACTTGCACTGGTGTGCTTTCAAACTGCTAGGTTGGCAGGAGCTGGGACAGAGCAACGGGAGCTCACCCTGTCGCGGGGATTCAAACCGCCGACCTTCTGACTGGCAAGCCCAAAAGTCTCAGTGGTTGAGACCACAGCGCCACCCCCGTCCCTAGGGTCTATATATGATGGAGCTGTTGACCACCAAAGCTAAACTGAGCCTCCCAAACCAGAGACAGTCTACCTCTAAAGGCCAGCTTTTAGAACAGGGGCAGGCACCTGTGACCTTCTGAATGTTGCTGAACTTCCAACAGCCATCAGCCAGAATGGTGCTGGAATCCAGCAAAATCTGGAGGGCTACAGGTTCTTCACCCATTAAAGGAGAGCAGAGTTGTGATGGAGGCAGCCGGGGCCTAGAAAGGCACATGGGAGTAATAGAGTTACAACAGAGGCAGCTAGGGGGAAGGAAAGGCAAGTGATGGTCTTTGGGCCTGAGGAAGAATCTGTAGCCCTCCAGCCTCCATTAACCCTCAGGCAGGGATGGTGGGAGTTGTAGTTCATGTGTAGTCCAGCAACCATGAGGGACAAGTGTTCACCACCCCTGAAATGAGGGGGGGACACACACCATTACAGACATATGCCCCACTCGTGTGATTTCTAGTCATTGATAGCAACAGGACACTGGATTAGGTAGGCCTTTAATAAGATTTCTGTTTTCGTTAGGTTTCAATTCAAGTGTTGCTTTGTTTAAATGTGTAAAATATCACAGTGTTTCCTAGGACTTAAATCATTCCAAAGAAAAATAAGTTATTCTGGTCAATGAATGAAAGTTGAGCCTCCATGTTCAGAGGCAATCTATCCCTGGATAGCAGGTGCTGTTGACAAACAAAATGGCATTGAATGCAGCCCCCCCAAACCCCCATCTGGTTCACTGTTGGGGGAAGGATTCACCCCATGATAGTGACTTGGTCCAAAGCCGTCAGAGCTCACTTCACATTAAATTAAAATCTCTCAGAAGCACACTTTGGAAATTCATTATTATTTTTTACTAATGGTTGAAATTATCAATTTGTCCCTTGACACGGGGACATTCCCAGGGGAACTGAAGGAAGTACTGGTGTGTCCACTCTTAAAGAAAACTTCATTAGATCCTTTAGACCTATCCAATTACCGCCCAGTTTCAAATCTTCCATACCTGGGTAAGGTAATTGAGAGAGCGGTTGCTGAACAGCTTGGTAGGTTTCTGGAGGAAACATCGGCATTAGATCCATTTCAGTCCGGTTTCCGTCCTGGTTTTGGGACGGAGACGGCTCTGGTTGCCCTAACAGATGATCTCCGTAGACAACTGGATCGAGGCGGGTCAGGACTGCTGATCCTTTTAGATTTGTCAGCAGCCTTTGACATGGTCGATCATGATCTTCTGGACCATCGCCTCACAGACGTGGGGATACAGGGCATAGCATAGCCCGTAACTGGTTGTGCTCTTTTATCTCTGGTCGGGGACAGAGGGTGGCACTAGGGAGGGAAATGTCGTCGCGCCACTCCTTGGTGTGTGGAGTGCCACAGGGCGCAATCCTCTCCCCGATGCTTTTTAACATCTTTATGCGCCCCCTTGCCCAGATTATCCAGAGTTTTGGGCTGGGCTGTCACCAATATGCTGATGACACTCAGCTCTATCTGCTGATGGATGGCCACACCGACTCAGCCCCAAACACACTGACCAGATGCTTGGAAGCTGTGGCTGGATGGTTTCGTGGGAGCCGATTGAAACTAAATCCTTCGAAGACAGAGGTCCTATGGCTAGGTTGGGATGGCATGGGGATGAGGGACCAACTCCCTTCTCTTGCGGGGGCCCAATTAGTGCCATTGCCTTCCGTTAAGAGTTTGGGTGTAATCCTTGACGCCTCCCTTTCCATGGAGGCGCAAGTTACAGCAACAGCCAAGGCGACATTTTTCCACCTTCGCTGCATCAAGCAGTTGGTCCCTTACCTTTCCCGCCCCGACCTGGCCTCAGTGATCCATGCGACGGTCACCTCCAGGCTTGACTACTGTAATTTGCTCTACGCGGGGCTGCCCTTGAAGCTGTCCCAGAAACTCCAGCGGGTGCAGAATGCTGCAGCGAGGCTCCTCACGGGGTCTCTGCCATGGGAGCATATTCATCCAGTGCTGATAGCAGACTAAGGTTGGTAAGGCAATGCCCCATTTGCCCCCAAATGACTGGCCACCCGTGCTTCAGAGACTCAACTGACGTGGGGAGGAAGACCTGTGAACCCCAATCCTATATTGACATTTTGTCCCAAAATTAAATTCTAGTGCAGGCATAGGCAACCTCGGCCCACCAGATGTTTTGGGACTACAACTCCCATCATCCCTAGGGCCCGCCTGCCCCATGCTTGGCTTCTGGACAGAGACTTCCACCCTCTAATGGGGTGCCCTGAATACGCTGCTGGTACTGGACTGGGCAATGCACCTTCACCCAAAAGATATGGAGGGCACCACACCACATGGGTTGCCCCTAGTCTAAGTGAGATCCATTTAGCAGCTGCATTATCCTTTTACCACTTGCATTGGGGCTTCTTTTGTATCTCTGAGGAAAAGGAATAGATTTCAGAGTTTAAAATTCAAAACAGGCAACCCAGCAACAACCAACTGTCTGCACAGAGGGTGCGGAAGAATGGAAAACATAATCAATGGAAGCTGGAGGAAGGTGACTCAAGAGCCACCAGCCCACACCACTTCTTCTGGTGTACACACCACACTTGCCTACCGTCAGGCTAGGCGGGGAAAGGGCCACAGTCCAGAGGGAGACGACCTGCTTTGCCTGCTGAAAGTCCCAGGTAAAGCTGAGAAAGACATCTGTTTGAAACCCTGGAGAGCTGCTGCCAGCCAGTGTATAACAAATACACCAGCAGCCTGATTTGATACAAGACAACTTCCTATGTTCCTGATTTGAAAGAGCTAAGAAAAAGTGTCAGGGTCAAGCTTGGACTTCACTTGGGCAATGGTGCGTTGGTTTTCTATCCTTATTTCTGGTTCCCCTGCCTGATGGCATCTTCTTAGGCCTCATTCCCAGGAAAGGGTGTCTCCTGCTTTTGCCCTGCTAGCTCTCTCAGCCCACATCCACATCATAAAGTGCCATGATACCACTTTAAACAGTCCTGGCTTCCCCCAGAGGGTTCTGGGAGCTGTCGTTTGTTAAGAGTGCCAAGAGTTGTCAGGAGACCCCCATTCCCCTCCTAAAGCTACAGTTCCTACAGTGCTTTAACAATCCTCTCCTCCTCAGGGACACCTGGGAATTATAGCTCTGTGAAGGGGAGAGGGGCCTCCTTAATGGCACCCTTAATGGTACAGCTCCCAGAACCCTTTGGGGAAAGTCAGGACTGTTTAAAGTGGCATTGTAGTGCTTTCAATGTATGGTGCGAATGTGGCCTAACAAGTGAAGGAATTCCAATGGGTCTACTCTGAGTGGAACAACCTAGTTGCTTAACAGTCCTTTGTGGCCTTGTAGGTGTTGTGACCTCTTGTGAGAAGGAAGCGTGGCTGGGGAGTGGCAAAGCGTGCCCACAGCCTGCAACGTCTCAGAAGCAGCTCATGCAACCTCTCACCTGGCCAGGTTCCTTGGAGCTGCGATGAATGAGCCTGGGACCTGGCAGTGTTTAGCTGAGGGTGTGGATGGAGGACAAGGTTCTAGCTACTTGCTGGGGACGGTGGTGGGATGGCCTTGTTCCTCTATGCTTGGGAATCTCTCTGTTTGTTTTTGTATCCACTCCTCAGTTTCTGCTACGGCTCCTTCTGCCTCCTTGTTCCACTCAGACTCTCTGAAGATTCTGGACTAGAAGTCACTTTATAATAATAATAATAATAATAATTTATTATTTATACCCCGCCCATCTGGCTGGGTTTCCCCAGCCACTCTGGGCGGCTTCCAACTGAATATTAAAAACAGTACAGCATCAAACATTAAAAACTTCCCTAAAGAGGGCTGCCTTCAGATGACTTTTAAAAGTAAAATAGTTGTTTATTGCTTTGACATCTGCTGGGAGGGCGTTCCACAGGGCAGGAGCCACTACCGAGAAGGCCCTCTGCCTGGTTCCCTGTAACCTTACTTCTCGCAATGAGGGAACCGCCAGAAGGCCCTCGGCGCTGGATCTCAGTGTCCGGGCTGAACGATGGGGGTGGAGACGCTCCTTCAGATATACTGGACCGAGGCCGTTTAGGGCTTTAAAGGTCAGCACCAACACTTTGAATTGTGCTCGGAAACGTACTGGGAGCCAATGCAGATCTCTCAGAACTGGTGTTATGTGGTCCCGGCGGCCACTCCCAGTCACCAGTCTAGCGGCCGCATTCTGGATTAATTGCAGTTTCCGGGTCACCTTCAAAGGTAGCCCCACGTAGAGCGCGTTGCAGTAGTCCAAGCGGGAGATAACTAGAGCATGCACCACTCTGGCAAGACAGTCTGCGGGCAGGTAGGGTCTTAGCCTGCGTACCAGGTGGAGCTGGTAGACAGCTGCCCTGGACACAGAATTAACCTGTGCCTCCATGGACAGCTGTGAGTCCAAAATGACTCCCAGGCTGCGCACCTGGTCCTTCAGGGGCACAGTTACCCCATTCAGGACCAGGGAATCCCCCACACCTGCCCGCCCCCTGTCCCCCCAAAACAGTACTTCTGTCTTGTCAGGATTCAGCCTCAATCTGTTTGCCGCCATCCATCCTCCAACAGCCTCCAGGCACTCACACAGGACCTTCACCGCCTTCACTGGTTCTGATTTAAAGGAGAGGTAGAGCTGGGTGTCATCTGCATACTGATGAACACCCAGCCCAAACCCCCTGATGATCTCTCCCAGCGGCTTCATATAGATATTAAAAAGCATGGGGGAGAGGACGGAACCCTGAGGGACCCCACAAGTGAGAGCCCAGGGGTCTGAACACTCATCCCCCACCACCACTTTCTGGACACGGCCCAGGAGAAAGGAGCGGAACCACCGTATAACAGTGCCCCCAGCTCCCAGCCCCTCTAGACGGTCCAGAAGGATGTTATGGTCGATGGTGTCAAAGGCCGCTGAGAGATCCAGCAGAACCAGGAAACAGCTCTCACCTTTGTCCCTAGCCCGCCGGAGATCATCAACCAGCGCGACCAAGGCAGTTTCAGTCCCATGGTGAGGCCTGAACCCCGATTGGAAGGGATCCAAATGGTCCGCATCCTCCAGGCGTGCTTGGAGTTGTCTGGCAACCACCCGCTCAATCACCTTGCCCAAGAATGGTAAATTTGAGACTGGGCGATAGTTGGCCAAATTGGCTGGGTCTAAAGATGTTTTTTTAAGAAGCGGTTTAATGACCGCCTCTTTCAGCGGGTCTGGGAAGGCTCCCTCATAGAGGGAAGCATTCACCACCCCGCAGAGCCCATCGCCCAGCCCTTCCCGGCTCGCTTTTATCAGCCAGGATGGGCAAGGATCCAGGAGACAGGTGGTCGGTTTCACTTGTCCAAGCAGCCTGTCCACATCCTCGGAGGTAACAGATTGGAATTGATCCCATGTAACAGGACCAGACAGAACTCTAGCACTCTCCCGCCCCGGCCCTGCTCCCACGGTGGAGTCTACCTCCTTCTGAATCTGAGCGACTTTATCTGCAAAAAACTTTGCAAAAGCATTGCAGGAGATCTTGGGGTCCCTACCAGGCCCCGGTGGTGCAGGTGGTTCCGATAGATTGCGAACTACCTGAAAAAGTCTCCTGCTGCTGTTTTCTGCAGATGCAATGGAGGCAGCGAAGAAGGCCCTCTTCGCCGTCGCCATTGCCACTTGGTAGGCTCGACGTTGAGCTCTAGCCCGTGTCCGGTCTGATTCAGAATGAGTTTTCCGCCACCGGCGCTCTAGCCGTCTCAACGATTGTTTCATCACCCTCAGCTCCGGGGAAAACCACGGGGCTGTCCGGGCTCCATGCAATCGGAGAGGGCGCTTCGGAGCCAGACAGTCAATAGCCCTGGTTAACTCCGCATTCCAGCGGGCCACCAGGGAATCAGCTGAAAGGCCATCAACTTGGGATAAAACATCCCCTACCACTCTCTGGAAGCCAATTGGATCCATTAAGTGGCGGGGGCGGACCATCCGAATCGGTCCCACCTCCCTGCTTCTTCCTTTACAAAATTGCCAGTTCTGCTCCCCAGGTTATCAGCCCTGAGTCCGAATGAAGCCTGCCAGAGCTACAATTCTCAGAGTTCCCTGTGAAGAGGGATTGATGGTCTGGGAATGGTAGCTTTGTGAGGGGAACAGGAGTCTCCCAATAACTCTCCGTGTCCTTAGCAAGCTACAGCTCCCAGGATTCTTTGGAGCTGTTTAAAGTGACACGATAGTGCTTCAAATTGATGGTGCTAATGTGGCCCCAGTGGCCGACAACCCAATTTGCTGCTTCTTTACACGAATCACAAGGTAATGCAATCGCAAGATGTGTCTAACCTTTTGTCCTCCAGAGGTTGCTGGAATCCAACTCCTATCGTGCCAGACTTTGGGGGCTGATAGGAGCTGGAGCCTGGCAGCCTTTGGAGAGCACCACACGGGCTACTCTTGAGGACATGGGATTCTGTTGAAAAGGAAGGACCAGGTGTCGCTTTATAATAATAATAATAATAATTTATTATTTGTACCCCGCCCATCTGGCTGGGTTTCCCCAGCCACTCTGGGCGGCTTCCAACAAAGATGAAAAATACACTAAAATGTCACATATTAAAAACTTCCCTGAATGTCTTCTGAATGTCAGGTAGTTGTTTATCGCTTTGACATCTGATGGGAGGGCGTTCCACAGGACGGGCGCCACTACCGAGAAAGCCCTCTGCCTGGTTCCCTGTAACTTGGCCTCTCGCAGTGAGGGAACCGCCAGAAGGCCCTTGGAGCTGGACCTCAGTGTCCGGACAGAACGATGGGGGTGGAGACGCTCCTTCAGATATACTGGACCGAGGCCGTTTAGGGTTTTAAAGGTCAGCACCAACACTTGGAATTGTGCTCGGAAACGTACTGGAAGCCAACGTACCGTGGTTCCTCGGGTTACATGCGCTTCAGGTTACATACGCTTCACTCACCAGTTTCTTTATGTACCAGAATGTCCAATTCCCCTTTTGGGACGTGATTTTCTATCTAAAACCGCAGTGCCTAGGACTTGCCGATCACATGGTCGGCGGTTCGAATCCCCGCGGTGGGGTGCGCTCCCGTCGTTCGGTCCCAGCGCCTGCCAACCTAGCAGTTCGAAAGCACCCCTGGGTGCAAGTAGATAAATAGGGACCGCTTACCAGCGGGAAGGTAAACGGCGTTCCGTGTGCTGCGCTGGCTCGCCAGATGCAGCTTTGTCACGCTGGCCACGTGACCCGGAAGTGTCTGCGGACAGCGCTGGCTCCCGGCCTATAGAGTGAGATGAGCGCACAACCCTAGAGTCTGGCAAGACTGGCCCGTACTACCTTTACCTTTTAAGGCCTTCGACACGATTAAACATAAGTTCTTATGGAGTATTATGCAGGAGGGAGGATTAGGAGAGAACTTTGTGGAAGCAATCCGAGAATTGTATAGAGAAGGGAAGGCTGTGGTCAGAGTGAATGAGGGGGTTTCAGATCAATTCAATATACAAAGAGGAGTTAAACAAAGATGTTTACTCTCACCACTACTATTTGTATTAGGTATGGAGTATAATACTATTTGCGTGGACAGGCGGAGTCCCCAGATCCCACGCGGTCCCCCCGTCATGTGGAATAACGACTCAAGACTACGTGCTATGGGATTAAATTGGCCACAACTTTATTAAATTTCAAATGTGGGTAGACCTTGGCTCAGGCATTGGGTGTTCTCCCTCCCCAGTCCCCAGCCCAAGGCCTGATACCGCCAAAGTTGTGACGTTTTGCTACGGGAAAGGCGAAACCTGCCAATGCAGGGAAATTCCTTTCCGGCCCTTTAACCGCGACCTTAACGTAGCAGCGCCCGCATACCTGTGAAGAAAAGTTAACCTGCAAAACCTGTGAAGAAAAGTTAACCTGCAAAATAAGACATTAACTGAGGGTGGGTAGGGTGGGAGAAGCTCTGGAGCCAAGTGAGGATTCCCAGGTAAGATCCTCCCTCTATTGTGTGGGCAGGTAATCCCTCCCCTACCTGGCCTGGTCTCCTTGGCAACGCTTCCCCCAGGTGGGATTGGACAACTGACTGAGGTAGGCGGAGACCTCCAGGTATCCCACCTGAGGGAAGGCAAAGCCAAGCCTATGCTGTTGGAGCCGCTCCAGATCTAGGGGCTGCACGCGTCCAGGCAAAGGGCGCCCCCCGTTTTAAGCGGGGAGTGGTCATTGTATTAGGTATGGAACCATCCCAAAGCAGTTGGAAAAGGTCCAGGCGGGTTCCAACTTGCACAGACTACTTGGAACTGGCCCATACTGGTTGGAACAGGTCTAGACTGGTTTGAACCAGACCAAGTCGGCTGAAACAGATCCAAGCCGGTTGGAACCGGTCTAGGCCAGTTTGAACCGGTCTAGGCCGGTTTCTGCCAGTCCAAGCCGGTTTGAATTGGTCGAGGCAGTTTTGTACCGGTTTAGGCCGGTTTGAAGAGTTCCAAGTGGGTTGGAACTGGACCAAACAGGTTGGAGCAGGTCCAGGCCAGTTGGAGCAGGTGCAGGTCATTTGAAACTGGCCCAAGCTGGTTACAACAGGTCCAGGCTAGTTGGAACAGGTCTATGTCGCTTGGAACCAGCCCAGACCTGTAGGAATCATTTCATACCAGTTGGATCCAGCCCAAGCCAGTTGGAACCAGCCCAAAGCAGTTGGGAAAGGTCCAGGCGGGATCCAACTTTCCCAGACTGGTTGGAACCAGCTCAGACTGGTTGGAAGAGGTCTAGACTGGTTTGAACCAGTCCAAGCCGATTTGTGCTGGTTGCAGCCGGTTTGAACTGGTCTAGGCTGTTTTGAACTGGTCAAATTCAGTTTCAAATGACCTGCACCTGCTCCAACTGGTCTGGACCTGCTCCAACCCGTCTGGGCCAGTTCCAACCTACTTGGAACTGCTCAAACTAGCTTGGGTCGTTTAAAACCGGCCTAGACCTGTTCAAACCGGCCAAGACCGGTTTAAACTGGCTTGTACTGGTGTAAACCTGCCTAGACCGGTTCCAACTGGCCTAGACCGGTTCCAACCGGCTTCGACCTGTTTCAACCAACTTGGACCGGTTCAAACCAGCCTAGACCTGTTCCAACCAGTCTTAGCCAGTTCCTACCAGTCTGGGGCAGTTCAAACTGGTGTGGGCAAGTTGGAACCTGCATGGAATTTTCCCAACTGGTTTCAGCTGGTTCAAACTGGATTGGACCGGTTCCAACCTGTCTAAACCAGTTCCAACCGGTTTGGACCTGTACCACCCGGCTTGGACCGGTTCAAACCAGCCTAGACCTGTTCAAACTAGTCTGAGCCAGCAATAAAACCCTTTCTGCAACCCCAAGAGTGCCAGATTGGAGGGAGGACCTTCACTCACCAGTTTCTTTATGTACCAGAATGTCCAATTCCCCTTTTGGGACGTGATTTTCTATCTAAAATTCAAGCTCAAATAGCTTTCATGCCTAAGGGGGCAGAATTGAAATTACCACCAATTGTACAGTGGTGCCTCGCAAGACGAAATTAATTCGTTCCGCAAGTCTCTTCGTCTTGCGGTTTTTTCGTCTTGCGATGCACGGTTTCCCATAGGAATGCATTGAAAATCAATTAATGCGTTCCTAGGGAAACCGCCTTCAGACCAGGTCCGGGGACAGCGTTCCGAAGCGGGGCGGCTGGGGCAGGTGTTCCCGCCCCCCCGCCCCGCTTCGGGGCAGCGTTCCGAAGCGGGGCGGCTGGGGCAGATGTTCCCGCCCCCCCGCCCCACTTCGGAGCACCGGGAGAAGCGATCTCCCCGCAGCCCCTTGCTTCAAAAGAGGTCCGGGGGCAGCGGGAAGCGCTTCCCGCTGTCCCCGGACCTGGGGCTGCGGGGGGAAGATCGCTTCTCCCCGCCGCCCCTTGCTTCAAAAGAGAAGACCCGCTGTCCCCTGGGCAAGCTTCGTTTTGCGAAGCAAGCCCATAGGGAAATTCGTCTTGCGAGGCAACTCGAAAACGAAAAAACCTTTCGTTTTGCGAGTTTTTCGTCTCGCGAGGCGTTCGTCTTGCGAGGTACCACTGTAGTAGCTCTAAAGCCAGGTGCAAGCAGAACTGTGCATGCGTCAGCGTGGGTAGATGCACACCCGTCTCGCTCTTGGGACTTTACTAATTAAAAGCCTGAAAAACAAATAACTCTCTGCAAACTGATAGCTGAGATAACTGACCCAAAACTGGGCTTAGGTACAAGTCCTGGAGTTTTTTCTCTCAGTTTTTTAAATATTTTTTTTTTGTTTTTGTTTTTTTGTTTTTGTATGTTTTTTTATATATTTTTTGTTTTGTTTTTATTTATTTCAAGTAATTACACTACCCATTAGGAAAATATGGTTCAAAACATGGAATAAGGTATTTAAAAATTGGATAATGGACCAGCCTTTATCACTTTGTTAGTGAAAGGTGTATGCAAAGCCCTGCAGATACAATGGAAACTGCACACTGCCTACCGACCACAGAGTTCCGGCAAGGCGGAAAGAATGAACTGGACCCTTAAATGATAGCTGGCCAAATTGTGCCAGGAAACTCATGGCAATTGGGTGGACTTTCTACCCGTAGCCTTGCTCAGGATCAGATGTGCACCCAACAAGAGGCTAAAGCTCTCTCCCTTTGAGCTTTTGCATGGAAGACCTCCTCCACTTACCGTATTTTTCGTCCCATAGGACGCTCTGTCCCATAGGACGCACCAATTTTTTTTGGGGGGGGGCGAAATAAAGGAATAAAAAATTCCTTTATTCCCCCCCCAAAACCAGGTCGGGGAACAGTGGGATCGTGGCGCTGCGCCTCCCCGCTGTCCCCCGAGCTTGTGGGGCTGGCCAATGTCTGCCCGGCTCGAGGGGCGCTCTGCTTCAGGGCGCCCCACGCGCGGGGCAGCAGGCTGCGGACACCTGCGCGAAGCACGGGACGTCCTACGGAGGGTGCCCCGTGCTCCGTGCTGCAGGTAGCCGCCTGCAAGCCGTGCACACCCGGGGGGAGTTTCCCCAGGCACGCAAGGCTTGCGGACACCTGCGTGAAGCAAGGCTTGCGGGCGGCAGCCTGCAGCGCGGAGCACGGGGCGCCCTTCGGAGGACGCCCCGTGCTTCGCGCAGGTGTCCGCAAGCCTTGCACGTCCGGGGGAACTCCCCCGGGTGGGCAAGGCTTGCGGGCGGCAGCCGACAGCGCGGAGCACGGGGCGTCCTATGGATGGAACTCCCCCCGGGCGTGCAAGGTTTGCGGATAGCTTCCTGGAGCCTGGAGAGCGAGAGGTGTCGGTGCGCACCGACGCCTCTCGCTCTCCAGGCTTCAGCGAAAGCCTGCATACGCCCTATAGGACGCACACACATTTCCCCTTCATTTTTTGAGGGGGGAAAGTGCGTCCCATAGGGTGAAAAATACGGTACCACAGAAATAAGAGCAGACTTAGTACAAACGGGAGGACAGAGTACATCAGAACAAATCCAGTCTCTCTCTCGTGTCCAGTATCTCTCTCTCTCAACGGAAGGTTGGCTCACTCTCCAGGTATGCTGTGGTCTTGGTTACCTCCAGTTCTTCTTACAGTAATAATAAATGTTCTCCTTCTTATCTTCTTTTACTACCCAGGAGGAATTGTTGATATCCTTGTGCTCCTTGAACCCAAAGAAAATGTTTTTGTAAAGAATGCTAAGCAGATGTTTCAAATATATGGAGAAAATGTCACCCTTTATTATGAACACCCTCGAAAGGTAGCTGACATGTCTCTCATCCCAGGACTAATCAGGGACCCTGACATTGTCTTGGCAGGCCTGCTGTATAATCAAAGTGGCCTTTTCGCAACACCTCCTTCTGAAATGAATGATACCTCCTACCGATATTTCCGGTTCTCCAGAACCACCCAGGGCTTGTGCTTTTGTTGTTATGCCTCTGGATCATGGAACACCAAATGGAAAGGTTGGCCGCATGTCCAGCACCACCAACATAAAGGTTGGCTGGGAAATTACACACAGTGCACTGCTAAATTTTGATTGTGGGGTTGCTTCAACGCCTCTTACCAAAGCAACACCACATCCTCAGATCTGTATCCATACTTTCCCCAATAGAGGATATACAGTCAACTTCACCGGACAGGGATCCATCTGTTCTGGCTGGCTGATCAAGGACTCCAATCTTTGGTTCTTGTATAATGGACTAACCACTAATTACCACCCTGGTAATTATCAGTGTGTGGGAATGGGTGCCTTTACTTTCCCTGTGACTGTGGAGGCTTTTCTTCCTCTACCCTCTCTTAGAAACAGAAAGAGGAGAGAAGTCCAAGGGGAACAGTGCAGTGATGAGATTTTCCTGGCCCGCTCTGTGGGTGCTGTTGGTGGAGGCTTCGTTAGCATCCTCACCATCGGCATACATCCGGGAGTTGTGGCTGAACAAAATCGTGAAGCACTATTTGCCCTAACATGCAGGTTGGAGAAAACCATCAATGCCACTACACATATCCTCCGACAGTTGCAGTCCGAGATTGAGGATTTGAACCAGATAGCAGCAGCTAATAGACTTGCTCTTGACTATCTCCTTGCCAAATCAGGAGGTTTTTGTAAAATAGTCCCGGAAGGCAACTGCAGAGTGAAGTTTCATGACCTCAACAACACTATTGAGGACGAGTTGCCAAAATTACAGGCCCTTATAAATGATAACCAACCCAGTCAGAATCCTTGGGAATGGATGTGGTCTTGGGTCCCAGGAGTAGGATGGTTACATAGCCTTTTGACCGCCATTGCGGTAGGAGGATTAGTCTTCCTAATACTTCTTTGCATCACCCCTTGCTGCATATCTCTAGTCAGAGGAATGGTGGCCCAAAGCATTAAGAATCTCACTGAAACCCACACCATGGCCATATACCAAGCCCTGGCCCCCCCTGGCAGAAGAAGAGCATGAGTATGCTTGACTAATTCGTGAAATGCCCCCTGAAGAGATCCCCTTGAGAGACACAGTTGTCTATACCGGGGTTCAACATGAGAGTCAAGCTGGAGAAACAACGGTGACTTGTTTCTAAGCTTGAAAGGGGGGAATGTGGCAAGGCCACCTGGAAGAGTTTTACCTTTACCTTTTATGTATAACCATAAATACTGATAATAATGCTTAAATTGTTAAGGCTAGAAGTGCCTAAAATCTTAAGAATCAAGATTATATGCTTTATGTATAACCATGTATCCTAATAATGCTTAAATTGTTAAGGCTAGAAGAGCCTAAAATCCTAAGAATCAAAATTTTATGCTTGCAACATACGCTTCTGGTTTCTTGTTGAATGATTTTTTTAAAAACCTTAATGATTTCTTCATGAACTTTGTTCCAAAAGCTTTTTATCTCCTTACACCCCACCATATATGGTACATTGTTCCTATCTCGGTGTTACATCTCCAGCACACATTGGTTTTTTGCTTATAGATTTTTGGCGATTCCATGGGGCAGGGGTTAGGTACCACCGGTAGATCATTTTCATTAGATTCTCCCTTGTTGTATAACATGCTGTGAACTTGATGTCAAATTTCCACAGCTAACATTATGTTGTGGCCAAAATCCTGCGCCCACTTTATCATAACGTCCTTTAGCATCTCATCCTTGAGTTCCCATTCCAAAAGTAGATCATACATCCTAGATAGGGTCTTTTTATTCATTTGTACTAATTCCTTTTGTAAGAATGACTTCTTTTCTCCAAAACCAATTTTCTTATCCTGATTAAATATATGCACTATTTGGTGATATTGAATCTAGCCGTTACAATACTGTTTAATTTCTTCATACAATTTGATTTTTAATTGGCCCTGTTCTACCTTTATTAATTGTTGGTAAGTTGCCCAATTTGTGCCCATGTTTGTCTTTTTTACCGTTATCATCTCCACTGGGGATGCCCACCAGGGTATTTTGGGCTCTAATAGTCTGTAGTACTTATCCCAGACCTTGTATAATGAAATTCTTACTACAGTGGTGCCCCGCAAGACGAAATTAATTCGTTCTGCAAGTTTTGTCGTCTAGCGAATTTTTCGTCTTGCGAATCACGAAATCCCATAGGAATGCATTGAAAATCAATTAATGCGTTCCTATGGTCAAAAAAAGTCCAAACAAAGCCAAATTTGGTACAACAACAGTTTATTAACTGCTCTTTAAAGTCACACATACTGTAAAGAGCAGTTCAAAAATTGAAGGGAAAATAAATTAACTTTATAAACATGACAGAAAAACATTTAAAAATCAACAAAGTGTACAGTACATTTTCTAAGACTCTGGGGGACCACTCGAAGAAGGCTCCTCTTCCACTCTTTGCTTCTTGCTCAAGAACCTGTCCATAGTCTGCTGCTTCATCCGCCTTTTCAGCACCTCCCTGAAAGGCGAAATGACCCTCGTATCAAAAAAGTTCCCAACGTCATGTGCCACGTGCACTCCTCCAGAACAGCTGGGCGGTTCTTCACGATCCTGGTGACTCCCTTGGCTGCATCAGTCACCAGGATCTTCTTCCTCATCTTCAGGATGGTCCCGATGGTTGATGGATTCCTCCCGTACTCCCTGGCGATGTCCGCCACACGCATTCCGCCGTCGTGCTTCCGGATGATCTCCTTCTTCATTTCCAGCGTCACCTTCTCCTTCTTCCTCTCGCCGGCCACCGCAGCAGCAGTCTTCTTGGGTCCCATGGCAGCACAGCTCTTACCTTCGTAAACTCAGAAAAAGAGAAAAAAATCAGTGATGTGCTTCAAATCCAAAAAATTCAAAAGCACCCAGCCACCCACCACACAGAAATTAAAACCCAGAACCAAGGCCTTGAATCCCAAACACCCCAACCCAAAATCCAAAATCCAAAACCCCCCCAAAAAGTTTTAAAAGTTTAACTTGCCAAATGGATGCAAGAGAAGTTCTGGGAAAGCTTCAACAATCAATCACCGAAGTCTTCAGAAACCTCAAATGGCTGCAAAATAAGTTTTGGAAAAGCTTCAAAAATCCCCAATGTCTTCAAAAACCTCAACTGCTCCCACAGACACCCACCCACCACACAGAAATTGCAAACCCCTCCCCAACTGCTCCCCCTGCCCCTCCCCAACTGCTGCAAACCCCTCCCCAACTGCTCCCCCTGCCCCTCCCCAACTGCTGCAAACCCCTCCCCAACTGCTCCCCCACCCAGACAAAAAAAATTTTCAAAAAATAACAACATGGCCCAATGGTCCCAGATTCCTGCAGAAACCTCCCCAACCGTTCCCCCAGCCAGCCAGCACTCAGAAATTCAAACTCAGGAAAAAAAATTTGAAAAAAAAACAACATGGCCCAATGGTCACAGAAAATCATAAAAATTCCAAAAAAAAAAGCCCCACAAGCTCCCAGATTCCTGCAGAAACCTCTCCAACTGTTCCCCCAGCCAGCCAGCACTCAGAAATTCAAACTCAGAATTTTTTTTTGGAAAAAAAACAACATGGCCCAATGGTCACAGAAAATCATACAAATTCCCAAAAAAGCCCCACAAGCTCCCAGATTCCTGCAGAAACCTCTCCAACTGTTCCCCCAGCCAGCCAGCACTCAGAAATTCAAACTCAGAAAAATTTTCAAAAAAAAAACAACCTGGCCCAATGGTCACAGAAAATCATAAAAATTCCAAAAAAAGCCCCACAAGCTCCCAGATTATCGCAACCCCCCCCCCACAACACCAAGTCTTTGAATCCCAAACACCCCAACCCAAAATCCAAACCCCCCCAAAAAGTTTTAAAAGTTTAACTTACCAAATGGTAAGTTTTGGAAAAGCTTCAAAAGTGAGCAAAGTCTGAGAAAAGGCTACCAAACCACGTGCTAACAGTTGCTCCTCAAAGTCAAGTCGCAACTGCAGCTGTTCAAGCTAAGCACCCTTTGTTTTAACGGTTTTTAGACAAAGGAAACAAAGTCGCGAGACGTTTTTGTCTTGCAAAGCAAGCCCATAGGGAAAATCGTCTTGCGAGGCAACTCGAAAACGGAAAAACCTTTCGTCTAGCGAGTTTTTTTGTCTTGTGAGGCATTCGTCTTGCGAGGTACCACTGTATATGATTTTAAAAGTCCTTATGCACTGCCACTTTGTTGTATGTTAGGTAGGCGTGCCATCCAAACCTCGTATTCCAACCTTCTAAATCTAATATATCAGCCTTCTTCAAGAAGGTGGGGTTGTTTTAAATGGTTGTTAAATGTGTTACGTTGATTTAGATTTTGTATTTGTGGGCTGGAGTGTTGTTTCAGGGCTCTTGTATTGTTTATTAGTGTGCATACATTGGTCTTGTGGCTATTTTTAGTATGTTTTTATTTAATTTATATTATGTTCTGATATTTTTATTATGAATTTTGTGCAGTGATTATTCTTATTATTTATTTTGTGCTTCGTATACTTGGTGTTGTGAACCACCCTGAGATTCAAAATCAATAAAATCAACAATCAAAAACAACATCAACAAGAAACACAACAACAAAAAGGTTTCCTACCGCTGTGTACGGAGGGTCGTGAGGGCAGCACCACTCCTCTTGGTCGATCCTGGTGGTGTTGATGTTCCTGGCGCTGGTCCAGACTGGATCCTGCGGAGAGCAGAAGATGGTATCTCTGCAGCACAACTCTGGTGTCCACGTTGCCTTGGCCTGGCGCTACTCCGGATGTTCTGTCAGGAGGAGAAAGGGGCTCGTTGAGAAACGTCCCATCCAAACAGCCCACCAGATGTCCCAATAGCCCACCAGATGCCTCACTCACCTGGCATGCAGCTCAGGAAGTCCTTCGGGTAAGGTTCCCTGTGAACGCAGTGGAGCAGCCTCCTCAAAAAGCGCTGGACCCTGCCTTTCTTCCGATGTCTATAGGCCCGCTGCATGATGTTCAGGCAGCTCCTCCCTGTCTGCCTAAGCTCTTCTTCCTCGTGCTGCTGCATCTCCTCCAGCCCTGAGTGGCAAGGGAGAAAGGTTGAGCAAGGGGGAGATACACAGGAAAAGAGCCACCCATCAACAATATGAAAACAGCCGTCAGCTGTGTTTGTGTGTAAGAGAGAGCAGTGAAGTCACATTCCAATTCTCTTTGCATGTTCATCTTGTGGCACCTCTGCCTGAACATACATCTGAGAATTTGCCTTCCCCTGAAGACCTTTCTCAGCAGAAGCATCCCTCCCTGCCCTCCGTACGTCTCACTCACATGTTCCATAGGATGCCATGTCTTGATTGCGGATGAAACTGGCATCCCGGAAAGCCAGATGACCTAGAGAGAGAGAGAGGGCAAGAAAAGGGACGTCATCTGGGTGCAAAGCAAGCGGAGACAGAGGCAGCTTGGCAGGAGGACAGGTATGCTCTAGAGGCCTCCACCCTCACGGAGCACTCAGAGCAAGATCTGGGCACAGATGGAGGCCTACCTAGCAGGTGGCCTGGGGACATGTCCATCCTCCCTGCCATTGTTACCAAGACGTTTCTGTCCCTCCCTACCAGGGAAGAACGTTGCTTGACTTACCCAGAAGCAGAGCTGCCACCCTGGAGACTGCTGGCAGCCTGTTGGCAGACGGCTGCGTACATGATAAGGCAGCACTCCGAAGGATGCCCTTGCTGAAGGTCTTGCTCTGTGGGCAAAGACAAAGGAGAAGTGGCATCAGAGAGGCTTGAGAGCGCAGCAGAAGAGCCTTGCACTCCCAAAGACATGCCTGGGCAAAGCTGCCAACAAAGGCAGAGGGACCTTACCAGATGCTTGGCAGCCTGGTGGAGAGCAAAGTGGAGGCTAAATTTGTTGGAATGAGCCCACCACTTGACTTCTGGGGCTAGATGGGAAAGAGCCTTCCTTGCGGCCTGCAACACAAGAAGAGAAGAGGGTTACAAATTGCGGGACATAGTCTCGGAAGCTCCTGAGAACAATCCCTCCCTCCTACTGCATAAGTCCACCTCTTTGGCCCTCACCTTGGCCACTTCAAGGTCCTCGTCTTCGAGGTGAATGAGGACCACAACCAGTTCGTGAATGGCTTCCTTTTCTGTTGTTGTAATGGGAAGTCTTTGGTCTCTCGCCCAGCCCCGAAGCAGCCCCAGATGTTCGATGGCTGATGCCCGGACGGAGGCTTCCTCCTGTAGGCAGAAAATATCAGAGGTTTTGTTTCTCATCAGATCACTTTCCAGAGGAACACCCTCCTGAAGCCAGAACATCTCTGCTGCATGCCAGTCTAAACCCCACCCTTCCTCTTCCAAAGCATTCCTCCTCCATTGGGTGTGGTGTCATGTTTCCCCTCATACTCACATGGGCAGCCAGGCCGCAGTAGGTTGCCGCCAGCATCTCCAGGTCTTCCTCTCCCAGTTCCCTGGAATGGTAGGCTTGGTCTACCATCTCTATCAATTCTGGGAGGACATCAGCTTCTACATCAGAGAGGGAATCCCTCAGGAAGAGCCGCAGAAGCGCAGGGTCCTACACAAAAGAGAGAATCTTTTCAAAGGTCTGAAAGGCCTCATGCCTTTTAGCACAGGCCCTTCAGTATTGTGCCAGGGAAAGAGTGCTGGGCCATGATTAGAATCGAGATCTGTACCCCCCCCTCCTCTGAGCATCACTTGCCATGTCCAGAAGCAGGGATATCCCTCTGACGCTGAGCTTCCGGACTTCCAGGCAGTCGTGTTCCAGCCAGTTGAGGAGCTGCTCCAGTGTATCTTCACAGGGATAGACCTCCAGACGGCAGCTGAGCAGCTAAAGAGGCCCAAAGAGAAAGAAACCCTTCAGGGATAAGAGGCTGAGGCAGGTTCTCCTTTTGCCCACCATTTGCAATTCTGCACAGAGCAAGCCCACTGAAGTGAATGGACCAAAGTTTGCCATGTACATCAAATCCAATGGGTCTACTCTGAGGAGCACTAAAACAGGCAACAGTCCTTAGGCTCAAAGTAGCCCAACACTCGGCAGAAACCAAGCCAGGGCCTCCTTGCTGCACCCATTTCCTCCCGCGTCAGTCCCCCTCACCTCGATGTAGATAGCTGCCGCGACTTGTGGCATCCCGGCAAAATCCTGGTCCTCGAGAGCAGCGATGATGCTTTCCACCATGGGAGGGATCCACCAGCTTCGCTTTCCGACGGCTCTGAAATGGAGAAGGAGATCTTGGTAAGGAAGGGAAAGACACCGCAGGAAGCAAACGGGCACAGTCCGATCCTGTGCCTTCAGCTCCATTTGCCAGGCCACTGGGGAAGGTCACCGCGTTCTTCCTCTTACCTCACCATGGCAGACAACCCCTGGCTGAAAGTCTCCCGGCAGAAAAGTTGGTCGACGATGGCCGCCTCCACTTGCTCTCCAGTGGTGCCAAGAAGGAGGTGCAGAACTTCCTTAGCCCCTCTGGAACCAAAGCAAGGCCAGTTTTACCAGGAGGGTCATTGGCACACACTCACATTCCTTCCCCAGCAGCCGCCTGAAGGAGAGCCTCCCTTGGAAAAGCAAGCTGGACTGGAAACCCCCCGAGGCTGAAGGGGAAAGGACTCCATTGGTCCCTTTGCAACACACTACTCACCCGAGGAATTCCTGATAGTAGTGGAAGTTGACAACCATCCCCAGGAGAGCGATCAGCAGCTGTGGGAAGTTCTGGCGCACAGCTGCCTTGTAGTCCTCCATCCTGAGGATGGCGTGCAACAGGCTGCTGAGATGTTGCTGGAAGAGAGAGGGGTGCAAGTCACTTTCTCTGCTTTTCTGCAGAATACAGGAACCCCTCGATATTACCCTGGGAAGAAGGAAGCCAGGAAGCAGGTGGTTGGTCCTTACCACTTGGGTGGCAGATTCCGCCAAGGGGCTTTGGTCAAGCTGCTCGGCCATGAGATGGATCAGCTTTTCTGGATCGGCCGATGGTAAAACCTCCTTCCATATTCTCTCGCAGTCTCTGTGAATGCAAAAACAAGAGCAATGGTCAGATTCAAGTCTTCTGCTTGCTGCCATGCTCCAGAGAGAGGAAATGGCAGCAAGGGCTTTCTGAGCAAGCCCTGCAGCTTGCCAACCTCCCCCTTAGCCCAGTAGAACCTGGAGGGCTCCTTACCCGAAGGGAAACTGGAGGAGATATTGCACCACTTTGTCCAGGTGGTGGTGCGCCAAGATGGAGAAAGCGAAGACGGCCATGTTCCTGCCTTGCACTGTAGGCCCCTGGCTGATCCTATAGAAGGCCTCCAGCAGCACCTTCACCTGTCAGAGAAAAGGAGAGGGTTGCTTGGAGAGTACAAGGAAGCGGGGCTGTCTCCATCCCTCATTGAAAGAGGGACCCTTGACCTGTGCCACCACAGCCTCTTCCTTCCAAGGTACCACTCAGGGTCCTGGGGAGTATTGGACCCAGGCAGCTCCAGGGCGCCAGTTCCCCTCTCCATTGTGGGCCAAGAGAAGAAGCTTGGCAGTCTGCTCCCAGAAGGAGGAGGGTTCCCCATCCCTGAACCCATGTTTCTCAGGACCCTTGGCTGAGCTTCTTGTCCTGACGTTGCCAGGCCCCTCTCAACTAACATGTGTCCTGGCCACCCAATGGCATGAGCTTGCCTCCCCTACACCAAGCAGAGAATCTTCTTCTCTCCTACCTTTCCAGATGCCTTACCTCCACTTTTGTGCCGCCAAACTGCTTGATGAAATCTAGCAGCAGGTGGGAGATGTCCAAGGGGTCGAAGCTGCTCTCAAGAACCAGGTCTCTGGCCAGGAAGCACATGGCCTCCAAGAGCTGCTCCGCAGGGAGAAAGGCGCCAAAGACCTGAAGCGAGAGAGGAAGGTCAGAGATGCCCACAGGGCAGGGCTGGGGAGCAGAAAGCCCAGGTGCTGCCTCTGCAGAACCCAGAACATGTGGCTTGAGATACAGCGACTTACCGTGGCAAGAGAGTAACAGTTATTCACGAACAGCCCAGGAACCGGTCCTCCGGTGGATTCGAGGACCTCCTCAGCTCCGATGATGAGCATTTGGTTCCTTAACGTTCCTGCCAGTGTCTCTGCAAAGGAAAGCCAAAGGGTTAGTTTGGGTCTTGCTCACCCCACCCCATGCTGGGATGCATTCTTCCAGTCTTACCTTTGTTGCACCGCAGGATGGGCAGAAGATGGCAGAGAGCCTCTGCTGCCCGCTGCCTGCTCTCCGGGTCCGGATCCAATGCACAAAGGCAGGAAATCGCCACCAGTTGGCCATAGGAGCATGCATGAATCACTGCCGATGGCTGAGAAGAAACCCAGAGAAGGGACTGATCACCATTTTCCCCTATAACATTTTTATTCCAAACATTCCAAAACATTTAGCATCCTAAACCTAAACCCTCTTTTCCTAATCTTTGCTTTTTTCTTCTTTTCTCAGCCATTTTACTCACTATGGCCCAGCTCTGTTCTCCAAATTGAGTATGTGCTGGGATGCCTGGTCGTCCCTTGGGCACCTTGCAGGATGGGCCTAGAAGCAGCAGCCGGAAGGCCTTGACAGCCCTGCATGGTTGCAATGCTTCCCTTCAGTAAAGCCACTTCTGAGCTGGAGAGGAGGTGGGGTTGCGGGCTTCATGCCCTCCCCCCACGTACTCGGGGGCTGGCTTGCAGCCCCCGCGAGAGCAGGGAATCCTCGGGCGCGTCATCTCCCTTGCCAGCCAATCGGCTGGCCCGGGAGGCGTGGCCAGCGCTATTTAGGGCCGGCGCGGCTGAGGATTTCCCTCTTTCTCCCAGCGCCCCAGCTGCTCCGGTTTCCCCACCCTTTAGGTTTGGCTCTTTGACATTGCTATGGACTTCGGTTGGTCGCCGTCAAGGGGCCTGGCAGGAATTTTTTCCACTTGGCAAATTGGCACCAGCCATTTGGCTTTTTGCAGATGAGTGGGGGGGGTGGAGGAAGCGCCATCACCTTCCCCCATATCGAAGGGTAGTCCGGTAAAGGATTCCGTGGGGCGTTGCCCTGTCCGAAGCCTATGGAGGTGTGGGCCTAAGGCACGCCCTGAGCGGTGACCCTGGGGGAGCTCCTAGTTGATGCACATCAGCAGGACTCCCCCTACTGGTGGTTAACCCTTGCCGGTCTTCTAGCAATCAGGCTGAAGCCGGTTAGTCGATAGGACCAATGCCTAAGCCAATACCACTCAATTCCTGTAATCAATAAAGTTGTGGCCTAATTTTGCCCATTAACCTAAAATACTGGTGTCCTGTGTCTTTATTTCCGTGGGGGAGGCGGGAACTCGCCACGCAACTCACATGTTCCTGGATCTTCTGCAGGAAGGCGCAAAGATCTCGGAGCGCCTTCCTTCGGATCATCCCACTCTTTATTCTTACGACGAAATCCTTAAGTCTGTTGTTCAGCTGGTCCCTGCTGCCGCTTTCAGGAGGAAGATCAGCCGCATCCAGAGAAGCTGTGGTTGGGATGCTGAGGGGAGACAGGAGTAGCACTTTTGTCAAAAGGGTTTATTGCCCCCCATCCTTCAAAGACCCCAAGCACCACCACCATAGAAATGGACCGGGGTTTTTTTTTAAAGCAATTGATTATGGGGGAGGGGATTAGCACAGGATTACCTTGGAGGAAGATCCTCCCCATCTTCCAGGCCGATTTCCGATATTTGATCTTCATCAAAATCAATTCCCTGTCCATGAGAAAAGAGAAACAGGAACATCAGAATGTGAAGAATGGATCAGACCCATTCATGTTTTTGTGCTCATCAGGAAATCACAGACAAGGTAGGTTGGGAAACAAACTGAAAATCTCTGGCCTCCATTTCCTTAGAGACCTTATTCATCCTTCTATTCATTGAAGCCTTCGGTTAAGAGTTTGGGTGTAATCCTTGACACCTCCCTTTCCATGGAGACGCAGGTTACAACAGCCAAAGTGACATTTTTCCACCTTCGCTTACCTTACCCGCCCCAACCTGGCCACAGTGATCCATGCGATAGTCACCTCCAGGCTTGACTACTGTAATTCGCTCTACGCGGGGCTGCCCTTGAAGCTGTCCCAGAAACTCCAGCGGGTGCAGAATGCTGCAGCGAGGCTCCTCATGGGGTCTCTGCCATGGGAGCATATTCACCCAGTGCTTTTCCCGGTGGAGTACAGGGTCAGATTTAAGGTGCTGGTTTTGACCTTTAAAGCCCTTCACAGCCTAGGACCCTCGTACCTATGGGACCGCCTCTCCTGGTATGCCCCACAGAGGACCTTAAGGTCCATATATAGCAACAACCTAGAGGTCCCGGGCCCTAAGGAAGTTAGATTAGCCTCAACCAGAGCCAGGGCCTTCTCAACACTGGTGGAACGCTCTGTCTCATGAGACCAGGGCCCTGCAGGATCTGATTTCTTTCCGCAGGGTCTGTAAGACAGAGTTGTTCCACCTGACCTTTGGCTTAGAATCAGTTTGATTCCCTCCCCCTCTTTCTATTTCCTTTTCCCTCCTGTGAAGAGGCTGCATCCTAATGTTTTAATGTTGTATCTTAATCTTTTAAATTGTATTTTAATCAACATTTTTTTATTATTGGTTGTTAGCCACCCTGAGCCCAGTCTTGGCTGGGGAGGGCGGGGTATGAATAAATTTTATTATTAGTAGTAGTAAAGGAGCCCCTTTACTACATGGTGGCAGCGGTGGGATGGAACTTCCCTGCAGAAAGGCACTTTGATTTTAAATTGGCACGAATCTTTTGTGTACTAAGGCGTTTTATTTTTTGGGGGGGATAGAGATAGTCAGGAATTATGGAAGCCGGGGCTCCCCAGGAATACACTTTGCGAACTGTGGACGAATGGGGTCCGGGTGGAGAAGGCAGTTCCCTTCCTTCGGAGACAACCCCCCCCCAACCTCCAAGTCCCAGAGTGGAATCCGCCTCCTGGTTTTCGGGAGATCCCGAGTCGGAGAGAGAGCTGGTGGATGCCAGCGAATTAAGAACTGTTTGGAAGGGTGGGCAAGAGTCCTGCAACTTGGAGAGAGAGAGGGGCGCGCCAGTTAACCACCCCTTGTCACCTTGTGAGGAAGTGGAAGCTGGGATGGCCTCCACACGTCCTAGAGGGAACTATCTTGTTTATGCAGAGCCTAAAGAGATGGAGTTTTCAGAGGGCGATGCGGTTGAGTGGGTGCAAAACCATTCTTATGGGGCAGAGAGTCAGCCGGATGGCTTATGAGTATCAAGATCTGCCGCAGCAGCTGCAAGAAGTGTCTGTGGGAGACTACCATCGAGAGTGTCCATCGTGCGACATTCGCAGAACGGTGAGAGGCGTTCCCCCACCCCGGGACGGGTCTACTCGCCAGTAAGAGCTTGGGAAACTTGTGGAGCGGTGCGATGGTACGCGGCGGAGAAGGAGGAGGAATTTCTCCCTAGACCCTCGCATGTATACGCGGCGGTGGACCACCTGCGTCCGGAGGGATGAGCGTCTCGACATCCTGTTCCAAGGTATGACTACAGTCACGAGGAGCCACGAGGAGAAAATGGCAGGCAGTCTCCTCCGGGGCTAACTTTGAGCAACCTTAACTGGGGGGCATTTCCGAAATATCAGCCCCCCACTGATGTTCTGAGTTATCTGACTCTTTTGGAAGTAACCTGCCGAGATATGGGGGTGTCCCTGAAAATGTACATGCCAATTTTGCGCTCCCTAATTTGTGGAGACCTAGCCAAATTGATGGGCCATCTCCCCTCATCCCAAATCCATGACTATGAGCGCTTTAAAAAATTAGTCATGCACTTGTCAAAAATGTATAACTTGCTGTTGAAATGGAATACACAAGATGAAACGGTGAAATCTGCTATGATTAAATGGGCACAAGATGTTGGTCATAACATTATGTTTGCTGACTGGGAACAGTTGTGGACCACAGGTATGAAATTTACGACATGTAATTCCTTAAGAGAGAATATTATGAAAATGATATACAGGTGGTACATGAGTACAAGTCAAGCTTGCAAAAATCTATCACTTGCTTGATAACAAATGTTGGAAATGTAAAGAAAATGAAGGTACTTTCTTTCACCTTTGGTGGATGTGCCCAAAGATTAAGGCGTTCTGGGAAATGATATATAATGAATTGAAAAAGGTATTTAAATATACCTTTCTGAAGAAACCAGAGGCCTTTCTCTTGGGTATTGTCGGCCAATTGGTGCCAAAGAAGGATAGAACTTTCTTTATGTATGCCATGACAGCAGCAAGAATACTCATCACAAAGTATTGGAAGACACAAGACCTACCCACCTTGGAAGAATGGCAGATGAAGGTGATAGACTATATGGGACTGGCAGAGATGACTGGCAGAATCCAAGACCAGGGAAGAGAGACAGCGGAAGAAGATTGGAAGAAATTCAAGGACTATCTTAAGAAATATTGTAAAATTAATGAATGTAAGAATGACGTTGGTTTAGAAAATATGTGGTTTCCAGCTGTAATGGATAAGTAAAAAAGAAAAGAAAGGTTAAAATTAAATGAAAAACAAGGGAAAGGATTTGCTGAATAATAAATTAGAAATTGGAATACAGAAAGGGGAGGTATGAGGAAGTCGGGGAAGTAAGTTATAAGAAAATAAGGGTTGAAATTATACTTGTTTTTATTTTTTGTTTGTTTGTATTACTGTATTGTTTTGTTTTGTTTTGTTGTTATAAAAATTTCAAAACTTTAATAAAAAATTTATATATAAAAAAAAAAATTAGTTATGCAAAGGCATGGACTTCATCCTGAGAACTATCGGAGGGCTTTCTGAAAGGGGGATAAGTCTGGTCCCTCAGACAGCATTGCTGTGTATTCTGCGAAAATGGCCCAGAACTTTGAACTTTGGCTTTCAGCTGAAGGTGTGTGTGGCTTTGAAGAACTCAATAATAATAATAATAATAAATTTTTATTTATATCCTGCCCTCCCCAGCCAAAGCTGGGCTCAGGGCGGCTAACAACAAACAGAATAATCCAACATTCTAAAAACATTCATTATAAAATTAATTAAAATCAAATTGATGGCAACCATTAAGCAAAATTCTGTGCAGATTGCCAGAGGAGGGGGTCAGGCTGCGCCCTGACCAAAGGCCTGGTGGAACAGCTCTGTCTTGCAGGCCCTGCGGAAAGATGTCAGGTCCTGCAGGTCTCTTGTGACAGAGCGTTCCACCAGATTGGAGCCGCAGCCGAGAAAGCCCTGGCTCTAGTTGAGGCCAGCCTAACCTCTCTGTGGCCTGGGATCTTCAGGATGTTTTTATTTGCAGACCGTAAATTTCTCTGTGGGACATACCAGGAGAGGCGGTCCCGTAGGCACGAGGGTCCTAGGCCATATAGGGCTTTAAAGGTTAAAATCAGCACCTTAAACCTGATCCTGTACTCCACCGGGAGCCAGTGCAGCTGGTATAGTACCGGATCCGTGCTTCAAAAGCACGTTTTTTGGCCATGGTATGACCAGGAACCCATGGATCCGAGTTTTTTGCGGTGCAAGCTATGCCCCTGGGCATGATGTGTGATTTGACGGTGAGTTTGGGCTGATCTAGTGCAAAAAGCATGAGGATCCATGAGGATCCGTGCTTCAAAACCACGTTTTTGGGCTACGGTGTCGCCAGGAAGCCGTGGATCCGTGATTTTTGTGTTGCAGGCTGTGCCGCTGGACATGATATGTGATTTGACAGCGAGTTTGGGTTGGCCCAATGCAAAAAGCATGAGGATCCATGAGGATCCGTGCTTCGAAACCACGTTTTTGAGCTGTGGTATGACCAGGAAGCCATGGATCCGTGATTTTTGTGGTGCAGGCTGTGCCCCTGGACATGATGTGTGATTTAACGGTGTGTTTGGGATGGCCCAATGCGAAAAGTGTGAGGATCCATGAGGATCCGTGCTTCAAAACCACGTTTTTGGTCCACGGTATGGCCAGGAAGCCGTGGATCCGTGATTTTTGTGGTGGATGCTGTGCCCATGGCCATGATGTTTGATCTGATGGTGACTTTGGGCTGATCTAGTGCAAAAATAATGAGGATCCATGAGGATCCGTGCTTTGAAACCATGTTCTTGGGCCATGGCGTTGCCAGATAACCGTGGATCCAAGTTTTTTGTTGTGTAGTCTGTGCCCCTGGGTATGATATGTGATTTGCCGTTGAGTTTTGGTTGGCCCAATGAAAAAAGCGTTAGGATCCGTGAGGATCCGACCTTCAAAACCACGTTTTTGGTCCATGGTGTTGCCAGGAAGCCGTGGATCTGAGTTTTGTGGTGCAGGCTGTGCCCCTGGATATGATGTGTGATTTGACAGTGAGTTTGGGTTGGCCCAATGCAAAAAGCGTGAGGATCCGTGCTTCGAAACCACGTTTTTGGGCCACGGTATGGCCAGGAAGCCGTGGATCTCAATTTTTTGTGTTGCAGGCTGTGCCCCTGGCCATGATGTGTGATTTGACAGTGAGTTTGGGGTGGCCCAATGTAAAAAGTGTGAGGATCCATGAGGATCCGTGCTTCAAAACCACGTTTTTGGTCCACGGTATGGCCAGGAAGCCATGGATCCGTGATTTTTGTGGTGCAGGCTGTGCCCATGCCCAAGATGTTTGATCTGATGGTGACTTTGGGCTGATCCAGTGCAAAAATCATGAGGATCCATGAGGATCCATGCTTCGGTACCACGTTTTTGGGCCACAGTATGGCCAGGCAGGTGTGGATCCGAGTTTTTTGTGGTGCAGGCTGTGAACCTGCCTATGATATGTGATTTGACAGTGAGTTTTGGTTGGCCCTATGCAAAAAGAGTGAGGATCCATGAGGATCTGTGATTCAAAACCACGTTTTTGGGCCATGGAGTGGCCAGGAAGCCGTAGATCTCAGTTTTTTGTGTTGCAGGCTGTGCCCCTGGCCATGATGTGTGATTTGACAGTGATTTAGGTGTGGCCTAATGCAAAAAGCATGAGGATCCATGAGGATCCGTGCTTCGAAACCACGTTTTTGGGCCACGATATGGCCAGGAAGCCGTGGATCAGTGATTTTTGTGGTAGATGCTGTGCCCCTGGTCATGATGTTTGATCTGATAGTGACTTTGGGCTGGTCTTTTGCAAAAATCATGAGGATCCATGGTTCGGAACCACGTTTTTGGGCCACGGTATGGCCAGGCAGGCGTGGATCCGAGTTTTTTGTGGTGTTGGCTGTGCCCCTGGACATGATATGTAATTTAACAGTGAGTTTGGGTTGGCCCAATGCAAAAAGTGTGAGGATCCATGAAGATCCATGCTTCAAAACCACGTTTTTAGTCCACGGTATGGCCAGGAAGCCGTGGATCCGTGATTTTTGTGGTGCAGGCTATGCTCCTGGACATGATATGTAATTTGACGGTGAGTTTGGGCTGATCTAGTGCAAAAATCATATGAATTCATGAGGATCCGTGCCTCAGATCCATGTTTTTGTGGTGTTGGATCCATGTTTTTTATAGTCCAGTTTGTAGGCGTGCCTTCTAGGTGTGATTTGACACTGCGTTTGTTGGAGTTATTTTTTTAAAAAGTGGAGGATCCATGAGGATCCATGTAGATCCGCCTTTTACCCAGACCCCTAATAGAGCAACTTATGCGCCACCTGTCTCCAGAAATTGCGAGTTTGGTTGCTGACCAAAGTCCACGATCTTTAGAGGAGGCCACAGAATTCGCAGAATCTTTTAGACTAAATAATTCTCATCTGGTAAACAGGGGACCGGCCGGTGGGTACAGACTGGCAGCCTCAGCTTCTGGCGGGAGGTCCGGCCCTCCCGTTAAAGATCAAAGCAGGGGTCCCCCTACTCCTGCAAAAGACTCCTCTACAGCAGGTGGGGAACGTGCTAAATTGTCTCCGAGTTCCAGACTGTGCTTTTATTGTAAGAAACCGGGGCATATAAAAGCAGTTTGCCCCCAATTAAGTGAAAAGAAGCCTCCAGTTTTGACTTTGACTCCTGCGGTGCGCATGATCCAGCAACCGGAGGAAGATTGGGAAGCGGAACAGCAAAAATCAGGAACTAGGGAAAGCCCGGTCCCGGAGGGGAAGGGTGGGGCAGCTCCTGACGCTATAGCTTCCAAACCAGCTGTAGCCACTTCAAGTGCAGTTATTGTGGGACCTGTGAGTCCTGGTGCTGCTCCAAGTGTGCCTGATGTGAAGTGGGCTAATTCAAAGTTTACAGCCCCCATTGAGATCAACGGAATTGCTGGGAACTCTTTCCGAGACACTGGGTCTGACATTACCAGTGTGCCCAGAGATTTGGTTTTGCCCATACAGATGCAGGCTAACCCCTTAAAGATTAGCCCCTATGCTGTGAATGAGATTTTTCAACCTACTGCCATTGTTCCAATATCGTATAAGGGGTACTATGGAAACCACCTAACTATAGTACATGATCCTGAAGTGTGCAAAAGTCCTGTCCTGGTGGGGAACGATTGGGGATTTAAGGTTTACCAACAACAACTTGCGGTGAACTCTTTTTCCATCAAGGTCTTACCCACCCAGGTACAGGGGATGGGAAACTGGGGAACAACACCTCAAGGTTTGAGGGCTGAGGGAAGCCTTATCCCGGATGGGAGGGGTGAAGGTTGGGCGCCTGATGCTATAACTCCCAAAACCACTGGAACTGCTGTGACTGCTGTTCCTGAGAAATCGGTTGGGAAGAGGGTTGGCTTAATATGTACTGCCACCCCTGGTGTTAACTGGCCCACCTCAGCGTCTAGCACACCTCCCAGCGTTCACCTTCATCGAATTGTTGTGCCTTCCTTTCGAAGCATATACTCTGATATTGTGACCATCAAATGACTTAGTTTTGTCCCAGCTGAACCAGTCCGATTTTCGGAAGAGTAATCCTAGTGGTGGAAATTTAATTCCCCAATCTGCAACTATTGATTCAGTTCCCTCCCAGGATTTTATGGGGGATCCCTTTGTTCCAGTCCCTGAACCCCAAGTTTGTGCAAACCTGACTTTGGGGGAAGGGGTTTTGAAATCTACAGTTCCTTTCCAGCAGCTTGCAGCGACCCCCCTAGCGACGCAGACTGTGAAAGATGCAAGCGTGTCCTGTCAGCCAAAAGCTGAGAGGCAAGAAGAGAAAGGGGAGCCAGCTCAGCCCAGCCAAGCCGCTGTGGAGAGTTTAGAGTCCTCTGCCATGGTGGGAGATTTGGCCGCGTTTGAAGTAAAGCAGAGATTTGGTCACTCTCTCCTAGGTCATTTAGAAACTGCGGAAAAGTCTCTTTGCACAATAGAGTTTACCCCTTTTGTGCCTGAAAAAGAGTTTTTCTATCCACACCTCAAGGACTTTAAAGACCCAGTCGATATGTTTATTGTTTTTCAAAAAAGGTTTTGTAATGCAAATGTTTGTGTGGAGAAGAAATGGGATTTGGTGGGTCTTTTACAGAACTTTAGTCCTAGGAAACAGTGTGGTTATGTTATGAGTAAAAGTGTTTTTAGGTTTGATTGGGATTCCATCCTACCCCACCTCTGTGTTCAAAATCTGTTAGGAATTTTGGTTGAGATTTACTCAAGGAGCCCAGAGTTTGTGTCAGACCAGCCAGCTTTTGGCAAGCTCCTATAAAATCCTTTGTCCATGCTCAGAGGGAGATGGGAGGGATTGGAAGAAGTTGAGTTAATTTTTTCTAAGTCATGGCCAGAACACCTTAAGCATGTGCAGAGAGCTTTGGCCCAATTGCAAGATGCAAACCTGACCCTTAAAATGTATAAATGTCGGTTTGCTCAAGGAGAAGTGAGTGATTTCGGATTTAGATTGGGCTTGGGAAACATCAAATCCCTGGGAGCAGAAATCCAGTGTGTACTGGAATGGCTCTTACACCAATTCAAGCAAGCCGCTGAGTTGTTAACACAAGCCCTTGTAAGTTTGTGGGTGATTCTAGCCCCTGACCAGCAACCTCCTTTTGAAATGCAAACCAATGCCAGTCAAATAGGATTAGGAGAAGCTTTGTTCCAAGGGGACAATGAGAGAAGTTGGCAACCTGTGGTGCACCTGAGCAAAGACATGACCCCAGAATTGGCCCTACTAAACATCTTCCAAGACAACAATGCCCATTTACACCACAAAGAACTCATAACCCACCTACTTTCAGCAGCCAGAAACACCATGACCAGACACTGGAGAGACCTGTCAGGAGTAAGCATGGACCAATGGTACCAAATAGTATGGGAAACAGCCCTACTAGAAAAATTAACTAATAAACTGAAACTGACACGGGGACAAACAGAAGAAGACACCTTCACCCCGGTATGGCTCCCCTTTATCACATACACAGCCCAACAGGACAATGACAATAATCCACCAACAGCATACAAATCAATATGGCTAACCTGATCCAAAACACACACCCACCTCACTCACACACGAAAACAAAGATCACCACAGCCAATCACAAACAAACA